>NW_003314326.1:709033-751826 GCF_000143415.4 Selaginella moellendorffii | reverse complement strand
CCCCCCCGGGGACGATCGCTTTGGGCTTTCACCCAACTGCCTGTATTAGTATTCGGACTTGGACTCGGACTCGAACTCGGACTCGGACTCGGTCTTAGTCCCGGTTTCGGATTCGGACTCGGTCTCGATCTCGGTTCCATCTCGGACTCCATCTCGAACTCCATCATTCCTCGAGCACTTCGTTGGGAGTTCCACTCCCGCTCTTGACTTTTCAAGTCGGAGCTTTTGGTCCAAACGTGTTACGCTCGTTTGGCTCTCGCTTCGGCCACTACCACGTGGCGCCCTTCTGGCTCCACTTTGGGGCCTAGGGATTTTGTGTCTCACAACTACTGCCTCCCTCCCCCTCACCCGGTAGGCGTACGGATGTGGCCTTGGTCTGAGCTTTTGGTCCAAACGTGTTACGCTCGTTTGGCTCTCGCTTCGGCCACTACCACGTGGCGCCCTTCTGGCTCCACTTTGGGGCCTAGGGATTTTGTGTCTCACAACTGCTGCCTCCCTCCCCCTCACCCGGCAGGCGTACGGATGTGGCCCCAAGGCCATGCCCATGTGTCTCACAACTACTGCCTCCCTCCCCCTCGCCCGACAGGCGTACGGATGTGGCCCCAAGGCCATGCCCATGGACCACACAGCACGACTCTGCCGAACGCACGCTGGAGCGGGTGCCAGGGAAGCCATGCCGAGGCTCTCTCCGCGACTGAGAACCCTTGCACAACCAACAGAGTTGGACTCGAGACCTCTCTGATACCAAATGTAAGCTCCTGAGTTTGGACTTCCCAGGAGGTCACCCAGCCTAGTACTATTCAAACCCAAGGACATTTAACCCCAAATATCCCAAGACCCTTAACCAATTAGAAAAGGGGGTGCACTCTTATTCATGGGCCCTTTCCCTTTATATTTGAACCCCATGGACCGTCTCTCAAGTCGTTCCCTTTCGTTGCTTACAGATATGCCAAAAACCGCCTTCAGAACACATTAGGGACTCTATCAAGTCAAATTTTTACCATTTGCTGTGACATTAGAAATGATGAACAAGGAGTTCCTTTATAGGTTCATGATCATCTTCTTTAATGACATCTCAATTCATAACAAGGACACCAAGGAACAATTATTGCAACAAGTCTTCAACTGCCTTAAGGAATTCTCACTAGTGGCCAAGTTGTCAAAGTGGGTATTCATGCAAGTAGAGGTGGAGTATTTAGGTTTCCACATTTCAATGGGCCTCCTTCATCTTGATTCTGCAAAGCTAAATGTGGTGGAGAATTGGCCAACACTAACCTCCTTGAAGCAGCTACATGCATTCCTTGACCTTTGCAACTACTTGTGGCACTATGCTGCCATTGCTGCTCCATTAACAAATATCTTACACATGTCATCATTCATGTAGGAAGAGGTTATTAACAAATGTTTTCCTTGCTAAATAAAATGATCCTGGTTGCTGCAATTCTTCAACTCCTAGACTTCTCGAAGACGTTCATTGTTAAAACTAATGTTTCAGATGTTGGGATAGGGGATGTACTCAAACAAGAGCAAAGAATCATCACCTTCAAGAGCCATCATTTCAATCCCCATGAGGCAAGTCTCCCTACTTACAAACAGAAAATGCTGGTGGTGATGCATACTGTGGAGGCGGCATTACTTGCTACCTTTGTGATTCATGCTCTAGAGAGATCACTATAGCATCAAGCTCCTGCTAGAGCAACCACAACTGAATAAGAAGCAGAGAGGGTGGATAGAGAAACTTCAAGTGCTTGACTTCACTATTGAATTCAAGCCAGGGAAGAAGAATACCTTGCCAAATGCATTATCCAGGATGTTTAAGAAGCCGGCATCACAAGTCTCAATGGGAGTATCCAGATGGACACCAAACTTCCTAGCCAAAGTGGCAAAGGGATACAAAAATGACATGGTTCTTGGGCCAATCTTCACTCAGCTCTCATAGTCCACTGATCAGTCATATCCTGAATTTCTATTCAAGGATGGCCTTCTTTAGAGGAAAGGTAAACTAGTGATAAGTAGCAATGCAAATCTTAGGGAGGAGATTTTTGTGGAGTGTCACTCAGATATGCTGGTGGGCCATCTAGGCATGGAGAACTCTAGCTGCCATCATGTCTCACTTTTACTAGAAGGGAATGTAGCGGGAGGTCAAGTGCTGGGTGAGGGAGTGTTTGACATGCTAGCAAATCAAGACTGAGATGGTTCCTTCTCTATGCTGAAGCTGTTGTCAGTAGCTCAAGCATCTTTTGCATCAGTATCAATGGGATAGGCTTGCCTAAGGTGGCTGGATTGGATGCTGTCATGGTGGTAGTAGACCACTTGACAAAGATCAGCCACTTTATTCCTTTGGCAACCACAGCAGATGTAAAGAAGGTGGTTGAGCTGTTTTAGCTGGGAATTGTTTGGTACTATGGGATCATGAGTCATTTTTGAAGATCCTTGTTCTAGTCGCTAGGAACAAAACTTAGTTACACTACATGTCATCCCCAAACAGATGGATAGACCGAAAGGACAAACTAGCAAAGTTGGTTATAAATAGGGACAACACAAGTTTATGGTAGGTTCTTATTTTCTCTATACTCTTTCCTCCTCCTCTCTCCATCCCTCTCATTTCATTCCCTGCTTACTTGTCTAATTATTCCTTCTAATTTAAGGAGCTCTTCCTCCTTATTTGTCTTGTTTATTCATGATAGAGATTGAGATCCATGCTGATGTGGCCACTGAGATTAGCCTAATGTTAACATATACTAGAGACCTTATAAATAAAAGGTTATAAACAAATAATAAAAGGCCCAACATTTATAGATCATGGATAAAAGACATATTGGACAAATCATAACAAACTATATATTATATAGTTAAGAAAACCAAGTATTGCTGCATAACAACACAACACACAACAAAGTATTTTAAGCACGTCCCATTCTAAATTAAGCCCAAATATATAAGGATGATTTAAGAAACCATAAAAAGTTAAAAGCCTAGTGGAAAAAGAAAAGGTGTACAAAACAAAAAAAAACCCAAGAAGAATACAATGATAAGGGCAAAGAAGTGGATTCTCATGCTACTATAAAGGGGATTGTGAGCAGGTCAATAAATGATAGTTAAGTGAAGGTGTTGCAATGCTGACTATTGAATATGTTTGCCTTTATGTAAATATTAGAGCAACAACAATAAATGAGTAGGGTGTAAATGAATGCTCAAGAGATATTAGACTAATGCAAAAACAAGTATATATAGCTTGGAGTTAGGCTTGATTATTCTGATGTCTTGTATAGGAGAACAAGTCCAATTAAAAAGTCTCATCTCTCTAAGTGTACCTTTATGTAAGTATAAGAAAAATGACAATAAATTAGTAGGGTTTAAATGAATGTCCAATTACAAAGTCTATTACTCTCTCTCTCTCTATGTGCACTTATATATTATAATATATTTCCTAATGCATTATATAGATAAGCCTCTAAAACAATTCCATCCTATTTCATTCTCTCTCCACCTATGTGGCAATGACATGGCAACACTTACATGGCATTTGTATCTTTCTAGTCCCATCAGCGTTCATTCGACTATGATCTTTCTCATTTTTTTAACTAGCACTTGTTTGACTGGCAAACTCCCATTCTTTCTTGTTCTTTTTCTTGGTGGAGACAGTGCAACACTAATGCATCCATTCAGATGATAGTTGAAGAAGATTCCTTATTAAACCCTTTTCTTGCAACTCTCAATTGTTTCAAACTGGAAGAGGATCGAAAGGTTTCTAAACAGTTTTATAGGGTGTAGGTGAGAATTCTCTTCGAGCACCACATTCAATTTAGAAAGCAATCTTGTTTATGTCTATTGGCTTTCTTGGCTAGCCCATCTTCTGAAGCAGCAAAAGCCACAGCTGTGTACACCTTGTTGAATCCCAACTCCTCCTCCACCCTACTTTGTGGTCATGCATAAACCTTGAGAAATCTACTCCTTTAGTTTCGATTGAGAAAAATTATCTCAATCTAAGAAGCTACTCTTCATCAAATATGGGCAAAACCCCACCACTGTATGTTACTTGGAGGACACCCATAAGAAACATAATCTGATGGAAGTGGAAAGATACAAATACCATGTAATTGGTCCCACATCATTGCCACATAGACTGAAATAGGAATACTATTGATTTATGTTATTTTATTAAGACTCTTAAATTAGCTCAATCATCAGAACAAAAGTGTACTCTCTAGAGTGCTAAAATGTTTTTAAAAATTAGGAAAGTAAAGTAATATATTTCAAAGCAACAATAAAACATATAAAACAGAGTTTATATTTAACCATACTCTTTTTTAAAAAAAATAGCTATATATTACTATTTACATATAACAAGAAAATATATTCTTATAAATTACAGACAACATTAATGTTTTCTAGAGAGGCATAAGTGATAAATTTTCCTTATATTTTGATAAACTTTTTTTAGGATGTATTTAATATTTCAGTTAAATGTTATTTATATAACTTTATTTTCATTAATTTTATATTGTTTATCTATTGAAATTTTTATTATTAATAGAACAGGCTTTTCTATTGATGGAAGTTGTGAATCAAAACATAAAATAGGTCTAATTACTTTGCAAAATAGACAAAAGTTTTCATTTTCATTTGAAACAAATTGGTGGCCCTTTCCAAGAACTCAATTTTGGTGCCAATTTACATTTAAAGATGGACTATTTATAGGAAAATCAAGAGAATGTTCTGCTTATGTTCAAAATAGTAATAATGATTATGAGGAAGCTCAAATAATAGAATATTATATATTTTGATATGCAATTTTTGAAACTCATAAACATAAGAAAACAGAATGGGCTTTAGCTAACAGGGCATATAATAAAAAATTTAGTTGATATTTTCCAATTATATCAACTTTATTTGATAAAAATTATAAAATATTATTTTATATAAATATTTTATTTTTATTTTTTTCAAAATTTGTAAATTTTAAATATTTAGGAAATAAAAAATACAACTAAGAATTTTTAAATCTAGATTATACTACTGTATATTACAATACATTACTTATATTAAACTCTTATTATTTAGAAAGAAAATTTCAAATCTTCTCTATTTAGTTCATTTACTAATCCTTGTAAAATAAATAATGAAAAATTTATATCAATTGTTAAACTGAAATACTAATTACCCAATAATAACATAAATGAGTTGATACCAAAGTAAAGTAAAATTGATTCAATAGTATATTATAATTATAATCATTATTATTTTCAATTATAAAATACTTGCTTTCCTTTAGTTTGAAGCTTGGGATGCTTCCATAAGTTAAGATAGCCTAAGAGACCCACAATAATTAAAGGTTCAGCTTGAGATCAAGCACACATATAGTTAAGTTTACCTCATCTCGTGCACACACATTTGTATAATCATTGCCATTAGCGAACAATGCAAATATAAACAAAATATATTGCAATATGCTGAGTAGTAGATGATAAATTTGAATCTATATTAACCAAGATAAAGAGGATAACATGGAACATTTATTATTCAAAAAATGAGTTTGGAAAGTAAAAATTGAATAAACTAATGTTGAGTGAACCTCTTGATGGTACTCCTAAAATAAGGATGGAAAAGTTGTTAATTTATTCATGTAAGGACTTTCCACTATTCACATATCTCTTCATTTTTTAGAAAAATCTTTGTATCAAGATTTTCCACTACAGCAACACTAACTTGATATTGTTGATTTAAGAAATGAAAGATGTCAATCTAGGAAACACCAACAACACTAATATGTGTGACCAATCTTATAATACACCCAATATCAAATATCATGGCCATAACCACATCCTTGCCCTTACTTTTAAACACGGGCAGCAATAATATCAATCTCATTTTTGTTTTACTTCATCCCTCAACTTTTATCTCTGTTTCTATCACTTTTATCTTTCTACTACTTCCTATATATTTCTTTCTTACTTATATAAATCCCTCAAACAATCTTTGTATTATGATAATTGACTGACTTAAGAAGTATGTTAATATATATGTCTAATCAAGATTCTTGCTCAATGTTAGTCACCAAAGGAGATCAAGATCAAAATAGGCAAAAAAGAGATATTGGAGAAGAGTGTTATCTAAAAGTTTCAAAATCAATAATCAAATAGAATGACTTAAGAAATGATTTACAAGGGTTTAAATATAAAGAAAAAGGGCCTATGAATAAAAGTGCAGGCACTTTTTTAATTGGTTAAGGGTTTTGGGATATTTCGAATTAAACATTCTTAAATACTGAGTTTCCTAAGAAGTCCAAATTCAAGAGTTTACATTTGGTATCAGAGTGATCTCAAGTTTGATTTTGTTGGTTAGCTAAGGGAATTACACTATATATTAAAATTGATATTTGGTAAATTTAATTTGCCTTTAGTTAGGTTCAACTCGATAGGTAAAGTGTTAAGTCCGACTCTATTGACTAACTATAGAATCACACCACATATTGAGATTAACATCTGATAGATTAAATTTGCCTCTAGCTGGACTCAACTTAAGGGGTAGAATGTCAAGAGAGTAGGGCTTTTAGAAGGGCTGCGGCTTTTAGTTTCTATTCACGAAGGTATAAACTTGTAAAGAAGTGTTATGAATTGTAAGCAATTAAAAGAAACAACTCGAAAAATAATCCATAAAAATTCAAATATAGAAGAAAAGGGCCAATGAATAAGAGTGCACCCTTTTTTCAATTGGTTATGAGTCCTAAAATACTTAAGGTTAAGTGTCTTTGGGTTTAAATAATATTGGATTACTGAGTTGGATGACCTTTTAAGACACTTTGGGTTAAGTGTCTTTGGGTTAGAGTACTATTTGGGTTGGGTGACTTTTTGGGAAATTTAAATTTAAAAACTTATACTAGATATGTTAACCTCATATTCTAATGAAGCCTAATGAGAGTATTTGATTTTGCATAGAATATGATGTGAACTCTCTCCACGAGAAACCCTAGAAATATACTTCTATATATACTATAAGATATGCTAGTATATACCCTTCAACTATGAGAAACCCTAGAAATATACTTCTATATATACTATAGAATATGCTAGTATGTATAGTCTATATCCCAAATGTGTGAACCCAATATCTTTGACATATGCTTCTTAGGGTGCCTTTTAATACTTCAATTAGGGATCATCAAAGTTATATATATATAGATGCAAGTCTCGATATGGCAAATTGTAAGTTGTGTATATATGAAAACCAAGGCCAAAAACTCTTAAGCATATGCAAAAGAAAGCAAGTAAATGCCCAATTAATCATGCTTTGCCCTGCAGTTGGTCACTATTGTGAGCAGGTTCTTGAGAACTAGAGTGAAACTACTAACTTGGAAGAGTTGAGGATGAATAATATTTTTTAATAGAAGGTGGCACCATGCAATAAGAATCCAGTACACTGGTTTTGCAATCATTTGGTTCTCCATTATTGATATAGCTTGATTAAATCTCATTTTAGATTGTATTTGGCACAGTTTTAAAAAGTAAGAGTGTTCTTGAGCACATGTCTAATGATCATGCATGGCCTACTCCAATCAACTTCCCTAAATTTTCCCTTGGAAAGTCTTAATCAATCTTTTCACCAAATCCTATATGTGTCAGCAACTCTATCCTTATTCCTCTTCTTTGGCCCAACATGCTAATAGATATGACTCTTGAGGTCTATGCATAACATGAAAGGTTAGAAAGCAAGAAGATGTTAAAAAACATCCAGAAATACAACTTTTCAAGAGTATCTTCATGCAATGCAATGTGCAATTGCCTCTCAAAAACATAGCAATGCAAATCACTTCTGAGAGTAATGTTCTTGTTTTTGTGCTCACCCTTAAGGTTCATCGTGGATGTCAATCCTCCACTTGCCAATGGATTTCTTGGCAATGCAGTCTTTACTGCAATCGCTTCCTCCACTGTTAAGCAGATCCATCGACCACGTTGTGAATCTTATCCAAGAAGCCAATCACACACCAACACATGTTATCGATTGCATTGAGGAAGAGCCTGTTAGAGATTTCACTCTCCTTCCACCACTCAGATCTCTTCATCTCATGATGGCTGGCGTGGATTTCAGAAGTGGGAGGCTCTTTTGTTATCGGAGAACACCAGCAGAGGCTTGTGGCAAATCGCTACAGAACTGGGTCTCTGGTGAAATAGTGAAAACCTAAAATATTTCCTTATTTTACAAGCTTAAAGGAGGAAATGGGCTTGAGTGTGTAAAGGGAGTTTAGATTAAACATCCACTATGGTTTTATTTTATGGTCGGAATTGGTTTGAAACCTCTAGGGAGAACGAATGGGGGGCGGCTGCACAAAGAAGATGACGCTCGTGGAGTTGCCATTGTGGTCGGGATTGATCGAGAAGGTTGACGCTTTTACAAAGAACGTAAGGCGAGAACATTGTCAGAGTACAAGCAGCTGTATTCAATCAGTGCAGGAAAGAAACATTCCAAATTCGGAATGCTCCATTGATCTAAAAAGGGTAACATAATCAATTTGTGAAGTGAATCCAGTTCGAAGTGAAACTAAACTTTGAGTGAGTAATTTTCCGAGGAAGAACAGAAAGAAGGCAAAGGAACTGTGTCATAAACGAGAAAGAGCTGGACAACTCTCACGCCTTCCAGCCTACATTATACGCAGAAAAGTGGAGAGAGGCATTAGAGTGCAAGTGAGCAGTCATTTAGAATGTAAGTGGAGATGTAGTCGGTGATGTCGGCATCAAAGCAGGTTTGATCTTCGCATTTCTAGGCACATTCTCTCTCTCTCTCTCTCGGTTAAACCCAACCTTGCTTTACTAGGGGGTTGGGACTCGAACCCAACCTCCGTAGAATATGTCTACGGATTCGACATCCCCGTGGGGAGTCGGGCGTAGTTCTCTACGCTTGGTCGACCTAGCTAACCCATGCTAATTAGCTTACCTTCGGCACGCTTTCGGGTCCCAACATATGCCATTGCTCAACTTCACAAATGGATGCTTTTAATTGAACTTTGCATAAGTACATAGAGTTTTGCCTTGTAGAAATTCCTCCACTAGATCTCGCGCGTTCGTTAGGTTCTCCTCCGGTTCCCATGTTGCTTTGCAGTGTGGAAATCCTTTCCACTTCACATGGAACTCTCTCACCTCGTGTCCTTGTCACTTGCTCTTGCACGCATTGAGGATGGCCTCCACTTCGTATTCCTCTTCCCCTTGGATAACCTCAGGTAAAGGTCTCACTTGGTCCTTGCGAAGTGGATCCTCAAAGTACGACTTGAGTAAGTTCACATGGAATATTGGGTGCATCTTCCCCATCTCTCGAGGAAGTCGGAGGCGGTAAGCCACTTTACCGATTCATGCCTCAATCTTGTAAGGCCCTGCAAACCTGTTTAAGGAACTCAAGATCAATTCATTTCCAGAAATACATGCATCTTACCTTTGGGTCAACTTCTGGCTGATCCCACTTGGTAGCCTTAGGTTCTTGGTGTTTAGCCACACCTTCTCCCCAGGTTGGAACTCTACGTCCTGACACTTTTGGTTCGCATACTTGGTTTGCCTTTGTTGAGCCCATTCCAAGGAATCCCTCACTAGATTCCAAATGTTGAGTCTTTCCGCCGTGAATGCCTCCACTGCAGGTAACTCTCCATGGTACTCAGCCACGCCAAGTTCCACAGGACCTTCAATAGCTCGCCCATTGATGACTTCCCATGGACTCACCCCGATACTTGAGTGTGGTTAGTTGTTATAGCACATTTCCGCAAGTCCCAAATGACTTACCCAATCAGTCTGGTCTCCGAAGATATAACATTGCAAATAATCCTCCAGCTGCCTATTCACCCTTTCTGTTTGTCCATTTGTCAAGAAATGTTAGTGCCATCCAACTTGACTTAATACCCCATTACCTGTCTGTGGGTGATAGGCTGTGCTGAATTTCACCTTGGTGCGATACTGTTCCAGGAGAGTTCTCCAGTGTAGCGCATGTGATCATGGGATGAGATTTGGATATACTGTCACCGTGGATCCTTGGAACCTTGGAGGATAAATGGGGATAAAATAGCCACTAAGGGCTCCCTCATCAAGCAATTGCCCCTTTTCCAATTGGCTTAAGGGGAGAGAGATAAGATGCGCTACAGTTGGTATCGGAGCAAATAGCACGGGTTCGATTCCCATTGATTAGTGGCTACTTAAAAGTATAATATACCCTTGAGCAAGGTATATTCCTACCCCTAAATTTGAAATTGTACATATTGGGCATCCATGCGTACGTCATTCCTCTTGTGTGGAGTATCCACCATGGGACTGCGGTACGGGTGGATGACTAGTTGCCTCACATGGAATAGCTGATCTACACAATAGAAGGATTGGTAGATCTAGTGCAGAAATGGAGGTGCTGGTTCCCCTTAGCTCAGTAGGGGTTGTTAGTCAATAGTCAATGAGGACATTGACATCTCTGAAGGGGGGGTGAGTGTAAAGGATTGGTAGATCTAGTGCAGAAATGGAGGTGCTGGTTCCCCTTGGCTCAGTAGGGGTTGTTAGTCAATAGTCAATGAGGACATTGACATCTCTGAAGGGGGGTGAGTGTAGCGCATGTGATCATGCGATGAGATTTGGATATACTGTCACCGTGGGGGGGTGAGTGTAGAGGATTGGTAGATCTAGTGCAGAAATGGAGGTGCTGGTTCCCCTTGGCTCAGTAGGGGTTGTTAGTCAATAGTCAATGAGGACATTGACATCTCTGAAGGGGGGGTGAGTGTAGCGCATGTGATCATGCGATGAGATTTAGATATACTGTCACCGTGGATCCTTGGAACCTTGGAGGATAAATGGGGATAAATTAGCCACTAAGGGCTCTCTCATCAAGCAATTGCCCCTTTTCCAATTGGCTTAAGGGGAGAGAGATAAGGTGCGCTACATCCAGAACTTGCTAGTGAAGATCTTATCTCGATCTGAGATGATCTCCTCTGGCCTTCCCCGCACTCGAACCACTTGTTCGAAGAGCAGCTTTACCACACCTTCCACATCCACTTCCGTTGTGGTGGGTATGAAATGTGCCATCTTCGAAAATCGGTCCACCACCATGAATATCGCATCAAACCCCTCACTTGGGGGGAGTCCCGTGATGAAGTCCATCATAAGACATTTCCACAGATGATCTAGAATTGGGATGCTTTGTAACAAGACCCCACTAGCCTTAGTCACGGCTTTGACCTGCTGACATGTTGGACATGTCTTTACATAGTTTTGGACGTCCTTAGCCATATTTGGCCAGTGGTACTTCCTCTTGAGTAAGCACTGCCGTGTCCCGCAAGAGGTCCGTCATGACACTCTTCTAAGGCTACCTTCCTTAGTTCCCCTTCTGGAACATACACCCTTATTTGCTTGTAATAGATGAGTCCGTTGCGTTCTGCATAGCCCGTTTTCTCTTCCGTTGGCAGCTCACCTCTCTGGTGAGCTTCCTGTGCCTCTAGATTTCTCAGTAACACTTCTTGTGCTAGACCATCATTCTCATATGCTATTCGCACATCATCCCAAAAGGTTGCTGTCACGCTGGATATTGCCAACTTCAAGCTTGCTTTTCGACTTAGTGCATCTGCCACGATGTTGCTCTTCCCAGGCTTGTACAGAATCTTGCAATTAAACTCGGCCAAAGCATCGTCCCACCGACCCTGTTTCCCTCTCAGGTCAGGCTATGACAAGAAGTGTTTCATTGCCACATTGTCCGTGTAAACCTTGAAGTGTCTCCCAAGGTAGTGTCACCACTCTTTGAGCGCCTTGACCACCGCAAATAATTCCTTCTCGTGGGCAGGCCATTTCAGTTGAGCCTTGTCCAACTTCTTCGAGAAGAACACTACTGGATGGTTGTCTTGCTTCAAAACTATGCCCAACGCAAAGTCTGAAACATCCGTTTCTACCTCAAAGTCTTTACCAAAGTCTGGTAATGCCAACACGAGAGCCTTCCTCAACTTCCCCTTGAGGTGGACAAATGCCGCCTTGCATTCTGCTGTCCATACCATCTTCCCTTTTCCCGTTTGGTCTGTTAAGGGCAGGGCTACTCTCGAATAGTGTTTGATAAACTTTCGGTAGTAGTTGCATAGCCCCAAGAATGCCCTTAACTCGTGTACATTCGATGGTCGCTCCCAATCCTGGATCGCTTGGACCTTCTCAGGGTCCACCTTGAGCCCGTCCTTGCCCACCACATGCCCGAGAAACTTTACCTCTTGTTAAGCAAAGTCACATTTGCTCTCTTTAGCATATAGCTGGTGTTCCCTTAGTTTCTCAAACACCTTTGTCAAGTGTTCAGCATGCTCCTCTAGCGTTTTGCTATAGATCAGGATGTCGTCAATATAGACGACCACAAAGTGATCCAGATAGGGTACAAAGATGTGGTTCATCAACGCCTGAAACGTTGTCGGCACATTGCATAGCCCAAAGGGCATCACCAGAAACTCAAATCTCCCATACCTTGTTCGACAGGTTGTTTTCTCGACATCTTCCTCTGCTACCCTGATCTGGTAGTATCCTGACCTTAGGTCAATCCTCGAGAAGTATTTTTCTTTTCCCAACCTATCGAACAGGTCCTCAATCCTTGGCAAAAGGTACTTGTTCTTCTTTGTATATTTGTTGAGCAGCCGGTAGTCTATGCACATGCGTATAGATCCATCTTTCTTTTTCACAAATAACACTGGCACCCCATACGGCGATTTGCTCAACTTAACATACCCTTTGTCCACCAACTCTTCTAGTTGGCACTTGAGCTCCTCGAGTTCTTTTTCATCCAAACGATAGAGGGGACGAACCACCGCCTCAGCACCCTCGACCAGCTCAATCTTATGTTTTATCGGTCGTGCGGGGGACAACCCTGCCAATAGCTCCTCTAGTATGGTATCCTAGAATTGGTCCAACACCCACTAGATCACTAAAGGTACTTCTTCCGTTCCCGTCTTTTTATCACTCTTCGCCGAGAGTAAGCACAAAAATGCAACCTTGATTCCTTTAGTGAGTTGTCCTCTCGTGGACACCAAGTTTAAACAGGAATCTTTGGCCTTGCATTGCCCTATCTTTAGATCTTGGGCCTCCACCCTGGATTTTCTTCCTTGGGCATTCGCTAGTACCACAAGGTTCCTACCTTGTCCATGCAGGGCTACCATGAACCGATTGAACCAATTCATCCCGAAGATCACGTCAAATCCCGCCATGTCCAATACGGTGAAATCCATGTATACTTTCCATGTCCCTACTTCGACTCTCGCTTGTCGAAGTACATTGATGTTTTGGCTACCTTGAACAAACTCTATAGTCCTTGATTCATCCAGCCGCTGCACCGTTAGTCCGGCTTGCCAGACTATGTTTGCAGCCACAATATTATCCAAAGCACCGATGTCAATAAAGATCTTAACAAAGCTACCTCCGAGTTTCCCTCGGAGGGCTAGTAGATGTCGCGAACAACTCTCTACCAAAGTTGCTCGTGTAATGAGTAACTTTGAGCTAGGGACTGGATCACATACCTCATTTTGGATTTCACCCGACTAAATGGCCATATTGGCTTTGGCCTTCTTCGGGTAGGAACATTCCCTTGAAAAGTGTCATGCTTCACTGCAGTTGTAGCATACGTTGTTTTCCACGTTACTACCTAACTTGACCTTCTTATCCGTGGGTTTGTCTCTTTTTGCTTGACTTCCCCACATATTTGCTCGCTGGCCACCGGATTTGCCTTACCGGAACCCCAAGGACTCATTCTTAGAGAAACTCTTTTTGAATTTCCCTTTGCTATACATTCCCCTTTGGTTGGCCCCTTTGCTAAACATGGACCCCGACCCCATCGTGTTCCCCTTTCGTAGGTGATCGTTGAAATACACCTTGATGGCCGCATCCAACACTTCCTTGTAGTTGGTCGGGTTCCAACGCATCACCTCACCGCGAGCCCAGGTTTGCAAGCCTGATATAAAGGCATGGAACACATCCATATCCCCCATGTCCGTGACAAGTATCCTCTTTGCCATAAACCCATTCACATACTCTTAAATGGTTCCGGTCTGCTTCAGCCTACTCAGCTCATATCTTAGATGCAGAGTAGCATTCAGAGGAACGTAAGTCGTGTGGATCTTCACCTTCATCATTTCTCAAGTGGCCACCGGTCCTTCGTTGGCCTCTGTCATTCTCCACCAAGACTTGGCATTATCTGCCAAGTATGGTTTTGCATATGGGACTTTCTCTGAGCTCGGTAACCGCAACGCTCGAAAGTAGTCCTCCATATTATAAAACCAATCCTCCACCACCTTATAGTCGTTCACTCCTTTGAAGACCGGTGGGGGCTTTGGTTTGTACTTGGGAACTTCCTGAGGGACTGATTCCACTTCGGTCTGTTCGACCTTGTTTGGTTCTGCCTCCGTTCCTACCGAAGGGTCTGCAACTTTTGCGCTGCCAGCATCCGCAGTCTTTCTCTTTTTCTTCCGCTTCTCATCACGCTTTAGCTTGCGTATGAGAGTCTCCAGCAGGGCATTGGTCTGTGCCAATTATCCTTCTAGAATGTCCAATCGAGTCTTGGATGACCGAACCTCGCCACCGGACTCCTGTTTGGAAGTTTTCTCGCTAGAGTCCTCCTCATGCAAGGATTCCTTATCCATAGCCTCTTGTTCGACTAGAGGCTCCAGCTCTGTCTCCGCCTTGGTTCGTTTACACCCTGCCTTTGCCATCTCTCAGCAATCCGCCTTTATCCTTCGCTAGAACTGAGGAAAAGGCTCTGATACCAAATTGTAAGCCACCAATTTTTCCTTTCCAATTTTCCAGCTTACCTCGTCTATCTGACTAACACTGCCTTGGCTTTAGCTAAGTGCCCCTAGGAAGGGCGAGGACCAATGAGCCACAAGGTACTCAAGTGGGGCACCACTCCACATGAACCGGGAGCACTGCAGTCGGTTTCCCTTTCGGGAGTGGGAGCTGCTCTTGAGCACTTCCTTGGGTGGCCCCTCCGGCACCACCCGAGTCCATGCTCACTCCCACCCAAGGCCCCTTGGCCCCAGTCTCAACCTCAAGTCAGTTTAGAAGCACCACTAGAGAGTTCTTTCAAGACTGGTTCTTGGACCTCCCTATCCCTACTATACTTTTGGAACCCCCTACAGCCCCCCCCCCCCCCCCCCTGCCCCCCCCGGGAGATGCACGCTTTGGGCTTTCACCCCTTGACCTGTATTAGTACTCGGACTCGGTCTCGGACCCGACTTCGGATTTGATTTCGGACTCGATCTCGGATGCGATCTCGGACCCGATCTTGGACTCAACTTCAGACTCAACCTCGGACCCGATCTCGGATCTCGGACTCTGTCTCAAACTCAGTCTTGAACTCAGTCTTAAACTCGGTCTCCGAATCGGCCTCGGGCTCGATTTCGGACTCTATCTCGAACTCGGTCTCAGAGTCGGTCTTGGACTCGATCTCAGACTCGGTCCCATCCGATGAACTCTTTGTCATTTCGGTCATGCTTTCAGGGATCCCTTAGCCTACAACACCTCAGGGAGTTGGTTCCTTACACAACCCCCACACTCTCCCTATTATACTTTTGGAACCCCCTATAACCCCCCCTCTAGGGGACAATCACTTTGGGCTTTCACTGTATTAATATTCAGACTCAGACTTGGACTTAGACTCGGACTCAAACTTGGACTCAGACTCGGACTCAGACTTAGTCTCGGTCCCAGTTTCAGTCCCGGTCTCAGTCTCAGTCTTGGTCCCGGTCTCGGTCCTAGTCTCCTTTGTTGAAAGTTCTCGAATTTTCAAGTCAGAGGTTTTAATCCAAACGCATTACTCTCGTTTGGCTTTCGCTTTGGCCACTACCACATGGAACCCTTTTTGCTCCACTTTTGGGGCTTTGGGATTTATGTCTCACACTTTCCTTCAAAGAAGGCCATCCTTGAATAGAAACTCAAGATATGACTAAATAGTGGACTATAAGAGCTAAGTGAAGCACCATGTCATTTCTGTATCCCTTTGCCACTCTGGCTAGGAAGTTTGGTGTCCGTCTAGATACTCCCATTGAGACTTGTGATGCCGGCTTCTCAAACATCCTGGATAATGCATCTGGCAAGGTATTTGTCTTCCCCGGCTTGAATTCAATAGTGAAGTCAAGCACTTGAAGTTTCTCTATCCACCCTCTCTACTTCTTATTCAGCTGTGGTTGTTCCAGCAGGAACTTGATGCTATAGTGATCTCTCTAGAGCATGAATCACAAAAGTAGCAAGTAATTCTGCCTCCACAACATGCATCACCACCAGCATTTTCTATTTGTAAGCAGGGAGACTTACCTCATGGGGACTGAAATGATAGCTCTTGAAGGTGATGATTCTTTGCTCTTGTTTGAGTACAGCCGTTGTCCCAACATCTGAAGCATTAGTTTCAATGATGAATGTCTTTGAGAAGTCTGGGAGTTGAAGAATTGGAGCCACCAGGATCATTTTGTTTAGTAGAGAACATTTGTTGATAACCTCTTCCCAATGAATGATGACGTGTGTAAGATATTTGTTAATGGAGCAGCAATGGCAGCATAGTGCTCAATAAACTTCTGCAAGTAGTTGCAAAGGCCAAGGAATGCATGTAGCTACTTTAAGGAGGTTAGTGTTGGCCAATTCTCCACCACACTTAGCTTTGCAAGATCAAGATGAAGGAGGCCCATTGAAATGTGGAAACTTAAATACTCCACCTCTATTTGCATGAATACCCACTTTGACAGCTTGGCCACTAGTGAGAATTCTTTAAGGCAGTTGAGACTTGTTCCAGGTGCAATAATTGTTCCTTGGTGTCTTTGCTGTGAACTGAGATGTCATCAAAGAAGATGATCATGAAAAGAGCAAGACAATCGTCTCATTCTCTTGCTCTCGTCGTTACTAGCTCACCTAAGAGGTGATTTGCAATGTCGAAGAAAGCAAGAGTTTTCATTGTCTTTGAAGTGGTGCCTTCTAGAGGTGCTTCAATCTCCTGGCTCGTTTGATCAATTTTCGCAGGTCGATGCGCTTCGCAGCTGCTGCTATCTGGAAGAAATGTGATTGTAGATACACCTCCTATGCCAAATATGGATGGATATTTCCTTCCCGAATAATTAATTACAATGCGTTCATGGCACAGCATATTTCGAGATTTTGTTGTATAGATGCGAAAACCAATGTTCATCTAGAACCTGATTCGAACCAGGGAACACCGACCCGGAGGCAGCCCAGCAGACAAGTAAAGAAAGTGCACATCTGGTGAATCTCTACTCCGTCAAGAATTCTGTGGAGCAAATTGAGAACTACATGCTCGACAATGAAGTTGGACTATGGAATTCTTACAACCTACTAAAGGACGTGGTTTCTACGGACAGTGAGGGAAAGTGGAAGTTTCAAAGTGCATCATTTGTGGGAGTTGTATCGTTTCGGATATCAAACCGAGGTGGCGAGCTCGCTCGGAACCTAAACCGTTTGCCAGTCCTTTTGCTCCACTTGATTCTGGAGTATACGCACCTGTGTCCAATACAAACATGTCAAAGCTTTGAAAATAAACCTCCCAGCTTGTACCATTTGCTGCATCCTCTCCGTCTCTTCATTGAGATCACGGACGTACCGAAACAGCTCTGGCGCAACATTTTAAACCTTTAGAACGCTCAGGAGATTCGTTGTGCGATTACAAACCTTGATAACCACGTTTCAATTCAGAGCTCAACGACTTTTGAACAGCCAGCCTTGTTTCCAGATCATGTATCTGTAACGTTCTGCTTGAAACAAGTCCAAGATACCGGAAAGACACGAACCTTGCCCTCCGAAGCCTCCCTCCCTATTTCTTCGTTTTCCTCTTGCAGCGTACGACACTTTGCCATGAGCATTTTGCCGTTTTTACTGTGCGGAGTGAACTGGACAGCGGCGAGATCGTCAGTCAGCTCTTTGGCCTTCTTTTTCGCAATTTCCAGCTCCTTCTAGACTTTGAAGTCACAACCTCAGACAGTGTTACCATTGTCTGGAAAAGACTAACCTTCATACGTGTAAATTCTACATGTATAGCAGGATCCAGCAAAAGACGACGAGACTGCGACCAAACAAAGTTGTAAGATCACTAGCTAGCCTGGAAAATACACGAGTACCTGAAGCGTTGGAGGCCTCAACGAAAGCTTCAAATCGTGAACGACAGTCTAAAGTGCCATTGCGTTTATAACAAAATAAAAAACATAAAAAAAAAAAGAAACATTGAAGAAAGACTTGCCTTCATCTCTGCAATTTCTTGTTCCTTGTTTGACAAATGGATCAGCATGGCAGTTTCCTTGCGCCTGGATGATGCGAGCTGTGAAACGACAAAGAAGACTCGATCAGAAACAAAAAGAACAAGGAAAATGCACAACTCGCAACGCCAAACTTGTGAACCTGGTCTTTCACACGAGCTTGGGATGCTTGGAGAGATTTTATATGATCCAAGATCAGCCGAGGATCTAACAACAACATACATATCAGAACAGTAAGCAAACACAAGGTAAGTTGATAGACCTGAAGTTGAGTTTTCTGGTAGAACTGACTCTCCACTTTGAAACAAATTCCTCCATTTGTCTAGCTCTCCATTGGCAGTGGCAAGGTCAGCCTGCCAAAAGCCAAAGGAAGCTAAGCGATGAACTGTATCAAAGAGCTTGTGCTGCTTTGCAATATACCTTTAGTGATGCAATGGTCCCATCACGCTCTTCTAAACTACATGAGAAAGAAGCGCAAGTTTGGAAGCTATACGTGATAGAAAGATTACCTGCCGCGAAGATTGAGTATGGTAGTAGTCGCGTGATCACTTCCCGCGGCCACTGCTGATCCATAAATCTACACGCAAGATACACGATTCCTTTTGTGAGCTTTTCCTTCACATTTGCAAGTTTCTAAACCAGAGGAGAGAGAAAGAAAATGTAGTACCTTCTTTGAGGGAAAAAGATCGTCATCGTCCTCGAGCTCGCCAAAACCCCTCTTTCTTGTTTGAAACAAACCTCATGTTGCTTTACAGTGTGGAAATCCTTTCCACTTCATATGGAACTCCTTCACCTTGCGTCCTTATCACTTGCTCTTGCATGCATTGAAGATAGCTTCGACTTCGTATTCCTCTTCCTTTTGGATAACCTCAGCTAAAGGTTTTACTTGGTTCTTGCGAAGGAGATCCTTAAAATACGGCTTGACTAAGTTCACGTGGAACACAAAGTGCATCTTCCCCATCTCCCAAGGAAGTTGGAGGTGGTAAGCCATCTTATTAATTCGAGCCTTAATCTCATAAGGCCTCGCGAACCTGCTTAAAGAACTCAAAATTAGTTCATTTCTAAAAATATATGCATTTTACCTTTGGGTCAATTTTTGGTTGATCCAGTATTTAGCCACACCTTATCCCCAGGTTAAAACTTTATATCCCAACACTTTTGGTTTATGTATTTAGTTTGCTTTTGTTTTCTTTTGATGACCACCTCTTCCACTGATGACACTCCAATAACAGACTTAGTCTCCTTATATTTTTAGGAGGTACTTTCTTTGTTGGTGACCTTTTCATCACCTCCTAGATTCCTTGCCAACTATAGGAACAAGGACCCTATTCTTGCAGGACAACTTTTCCTGGAACATGAAACCATCCAAATGAAGGACCTATCTGGCACTTGAACCGTCAAGGTAGATGCCCCACAGCCCGGGGAGGGAATCTAGAGTAGTGCCAGTGTTCATTTCACAACTGCAATGTGAGCTGGATGTGGGGCGAACTTTGCAAAGAAGGAAGTTTCTCATGGAACGTGGATCTGGAATGAAATGCTAACAATGCCAGAGATTGAGAAGTAGCTCTTGGCTTCGTCCATAATCCCGAGATGGGTGAGAGACTGCAGCATTTGCTGAGGAGAGGAAAGCAGGCATTCATTTCAGAAAATGCCACAGCACGGGCATGATGCTCTTTAAGCGGGTAAGAAAAGCGTGAAATCCGCACTCGTTGCTGGAATGGATCCCAGAGTGGGGTAGCTTCAGGTGGAATGCTGTGATCTTACTTACTCACTCACTCCACACTCTCTACCTTTCTTTCAAATCCAGAAACGTCTATGGAAGTCGTTGCTCGGCTCAAGCAAGCGAGCAGTCGACTCTCCAAAACTACACAAGACTATAAACCACTGAGCTCTTGAATAAGAAAAAATGACCAGGCCCAAAGTGAAGGAAAAGCAGCACAGCTTAATCGGGGCATCTATGGGCTGCCTGGAACGATTGACGCGGAGAATGGCAAAATTGGCGACATTAAGACTCATCAGCATGGAAATCGAGAGAGTCTGCGAAAGAAAAGCACAAGAAACACATGTTTGACCGACCAAGAGAAATCAGCCCAGGTTAACGGTTGTGGGAGGCATGGCTGGTTTGATCATATTTTGGTGGGGTCATGTCAAGCTAAGGCCTTGAGTGGTGAAGAGCCTGCCCCCATAATGGAAAGGTGCAAAGTTCAAATCAAAGAAACAAAAAAAAAAATTACAAAAAAGAAAAAAAAAAAAAGCTCCCAGCCACCGAGGACCTTAGCTTATGCAAAAACTGGGAACAAACGTTTTGAGGCGCTGCTTGAGCACAAAGAGGCAACACCCAACACTCTCTCGCATCGGCGAGGCCAGTGTGTCCCACTGGAGCAGTCCTCCGGTCGTGGGGAGCTCGATCTTGCAAGGCAGCGCAGGGACGAGGGAAGACGAAGCTGTCGGGTCGGCTGGATCCATCCAAGTTCATCTCCTGGAGGAGAGAACACGTTCCTCGGGGGCTGGTGAGGCCATAGAAACGCCCCAACATCCAGAGCGACTCCTAGCTTATGGATGCTTAGACGGTTTGCTATCAAGTTGTTTCTTTTTCTTTAACCATGGATGTGCTCTAATCCTTGCGGCTAATGACCAGGGGCCTGGACAGAATATCACACTAGCAACTGGCCCTGCCTCGACAAACCACCTGCGGTGGCATCTTGAGACAATGGTTGTGTTTCAGATGGATTTGGCAACCGGTTTTGCATCCGTGACAACTTTTGCAAAGCTATGGACCCTGGTGGCTGGAAGTGTTTTCTTTTCTCCAGTTTTGGTTCTTTAATTGGCCCATACGGAGCAGCAGCTGATCCAAGGAGTTTTGGAAGCTCAGTTTTCCAGCAAGATGCCCCTGAAAAAATGCAATAGTGTGAAACGTCTTGGTTTTGGCATTTGCCCAGGAAAGGAATCTGGAGACATGGGGCACAGCATAGGCACAATTTCTTATCAAGTAGCTGAAGCATGCGCGAAATCTACACTGCAAGTTGGATTTACAATGAGATTTGCTGAAAGGAATCCCACATTTGTCTCCAGTTCTCCTTGTTCATCATGGTACTGCGCCTTCGCTCGCTGGAATATTTCTGAATTCTAATCTTGCCCCACTGCAACTTGGTTTCTTTCACAAATTCCTTTTGTTCTTCCGAAATAACATAAAAACAAGATAAGAACTGGCCGAGGATCTAAAGTTATTGTCCATCAGAGGTAAGAATCCTACATTTTTGTTTTGTGCTTGAGGAGAGGAGACGTAGCTTGGCATAAAATGCATGGAGTTGATACCCACATAGAAGACCACATGCCGACCCTAAAAGAGGAACTCTCGGTGTTATAAAACTATCCTGGAATTTTGCAAACTCGATCAACACAGTGCCTCGCTCTGACACAAATAACTGTGAGAAAGTGACATTGATTTGTTTTCCATGCCCGAACAGACTTATTCCTCCAAGATCATGGCGAGTGCTCTATGCATCCGAACACATCCAGGCATTCCTGGAAAATTCAGAATCTAAGGCTTCCCATTTTCTAAACAACACCACGGATTTAGGCCGTTTGATCCAAAGCATCTTCCATAAGTAAATCTGAATATGTGATGCCAAAATATGTTTTGAATCAAAATGTCTAATAGGTGGAATTATCTTAAATATATCCAATGCAATATTATTATTTTATTATTAATATAGTATTGTGAGGGCTAAGTGTACAGTTACAATGCCGTATACTAATATTAGCGTAGTGGGATTTTGGTAGCCGTTAGATTGGTTTCAATCCAGACTATTATATAAACTAGGGTTTTTGGGCTAATTGATATGCACATTTTCTGTATTCTTTTCCCATATTCTAAACACTAATATAGATAATTCTAGGTATATCCTAAAGTTTTTAAAAAATATATCAGAATAATCTCTAGACTGCTGAACAAAGGGTTACATACATTCCCCATCATCTAATCAGAGGAAACTTTTTGGATTTTTACTAAGATATGGAAGTGATGGCCGTTAAAGAATGATTGGATGATGGGGTGTAAATTTTGGAAGCTATGGTGATCCTAATTTTGGTGGAATTGCTGGATGTGGAAATGCTAATTTTGTGGGATGAGGAGATCTCAGTAAAATTTAACAATTCTTAATGAGAAGGTAGACACTGAAGTTGATCCCTACTTCCAAAATGTTTGAGTGCATTTTGGTGAGGAGCTTCTCATCATATGACCCAATAAAAGACATGGTTATCAGCAAGGGGAGGCCAGCCCAGGCTCGGGCCAGGGCTGGACGGTCAGTCCATCTCTTGCAAATACCTAGCCTTTCATCCTATCCCCCACATCTGCTCTAAACTTGACATTCCAAAACTTTCTCCAGCATTTTTGTATTTGGGGATCATAAGTTAACTCCTTTTAGTAACGTCTAAGAGCCATATTGAAGCTTCTTGAACCAAAATAACCTGAATCACTAAAGTTTACTTATAGAAAGCAAATATCTCTAGCTAATTTCCTAAAGTTGTACCAATGTTTTTATTTGAATGGCTTGAATTTTAAATCTCTAAACCAGATTTTTTGACAGTAAAGAAGATGAAATTAATTTCATATGGTTAGGTTTAACTATATCTATTTCATGTAGAATTTGTGGCATCAGACACAAGAACTGAAAAGATGTAGTTTACCATTTTATGTGGTTTGAATAGTAGTTTATAGCTCAAAAAGTGGTTTTCAAAATCTGATATGGGTTGATATGTAGTCTAGTAAAATAAAGTGGTATTTAATATAGCTAAATTTATGGATTTATTACTAAACTGATTTTTATATGGTTTTATATGCTACTATTTTATAAGATATTTTATTAGGTGAAAACTATTGCAGATTTATTAGTTATTAAGTGGTTTATATTATTATGAAAATGAGGTTTTTCTGGAAAAACTACATAAAACACCAAGGGGTTATGAATATGGAGAAATCACTATTGAAAACTGGTTTTCTAAAGTAGTTATTGTGTGGTTTAGTTTATATATTAAAGTGGTAATTAAATATTTATCATATAATTTGATAACTTTAACGTGAAATTTTAAAATAATATTTTAAAAATATATTTATTCAATAATAATTATTAATAATTAAAAATAAAATAATTTATCTTTAAAAAAAGTAGATAAGTTTCATAGTTTAGAACAAAAACCAAATATCATTCTTATGTATGTTAATGACCTATAAACACTATGAATTTGCAATGAGTGTTTTAGAAAAAAGTGACTGGTTACATACTAAACAAGTTTGTGTTTGGGGATATAAATAAAAAAATTGAGGGCATGGTAGGGGATTTTGATATTTTGATTTTCAAAATTAAGGGTACATTGTAATAAAGTGTGGCAATCATTGTCCATAATGTCAAGAATATCATAGATGGGGATATAGTGTTGTGACTTCTACCAATCACCTACACAATCCCAAAGTATACTATTATGAAACTAAAGAATATTCTTATGTTTCTCTTTTTAAAGTTCATAGATATCAAGAGTCCTCATGTTTTCTTTCATTTATTTTCTTTCACAAGATATAACATGGAGTTGATGGAGTATAAGTATATTCATTTTCTATAGTGTTGTTAATAACACAAAAGTAAAAACTTAGTGGATTGAGGCTTAATAATCTGCTCTATTCAGCATTTTGTTATTCAAAATCTAGCATTACAACTTTTATATTCAACTTTTGCAAGTGGTTTTTACTAATTAAAAGTTGACACTATAGATATTATATATGGCATGTGTATCTTTAACAAGTGGGGCACTTTTTTATTCCATGTATGATATCATTTTAGGTATCAATTGGCTATAAGTTGTTGATGTATTGTGACTTTAATAAGAATTTTTAATTATTCCTAAGTGGTCCTTTTTAACAAGATTCTTTTGGTGTCATTGAAGATTTCTCTCATTTGCCACTTAGTTAAGTCAATATTGAATAAAATAGGAATAGCCCAGCAAAATGAGAATTATAATTTTTTCTCACAAGAAACATTCTATTGAATATTCTATAAAATGAATGAAATTTGTGCATACTTACAAGTCTACTCAGTGGGAATATCTATACTTATTAGAAAAAACTGGTTGCATGACATTCTAAAGTCCTTTAACCAAGCAAAAATGCATAAAAGATGTAATTAAAGTAAGTTACATTGTAAGCAAGCACTTGTAGCTTTGATTGAACATTTATCCTTGGAGCACTTTTATAAAGGAGTTTCATAGTAATACATCATATGTAAATAAACATGGGCTGCAAGAGACAATTTGCAATAAGATAAAGTAATGGTTACACGTGACTACAAGAAACCATTTACAATTATACACAAAGGGAATATAAAGATCATACCAAATGATATGAGGGAAACAAAAAAAACTATAACCAACTATATTGAAACACTAACTCCAAAAAAATATGAAGATCACTACTATGAGATTGTTTTTTCAAGCACAGTGAAAATGGAAGAATAGATTTCAAGAAGGTAGACACAGAAATTACAAGAAAGTGACTTTTGAACCAGTTTTAAATACAACTACATAGATATACAGAGTATATCTATGTAGTAGCTATAGAACTGAAATCTCCTCAAGCTAGAGCATATACAATTCTACGTTCAATAAGTGTTACATTTTTCTCCTTTTAGGCACCAATCAATATTTTGCTGTTTTCAATCCAGACCACGAAAATAACTATTTTCATCTAACTTTTCCTATTAGGTGAAGTTTGTTTTGTTGGTATCACAAAAATATTCTTAGGGCAAATCCAATAATAAATTCAAATATTTTTCTCAAGAAAATTGTATTGATAAGTTGTTTTCAACTTGAACATAACATTGTTTAAGTGTTGGTTTGTATATTGCTTGTATACTATTATAGAAATCCTAAATCACCCCTGAAATTGACACAAGATGCAAAATCTTAGCACCACATCAGATGCCTTTTGATTACACAAGCATCCTCCTAACCCAACTAATTTTAAGAGAAGTTTTCATCCTCCTACACTATAGATAAGATTGGACCAATTGTAAATTAGTTAATTAAGGTAGTCTTGGAAATTTTTCTGAAAAGACCATTCAACCACAATAGTATATTTACCATGAGCCTTGGAAATACCATCCATAAGATAACGATGTTCTCTTTGTCAATAATTTGAGATATTTTGGCAAATCACTCTCTAATTGTAATGGAAGATGTTATTAGCAAATTCAACACTTACAAAAAACGAAGCTTTAGAGCTAGAAAATCAATAATACAAATCAAATTATTTATTTATTTCTACAAGGTTCCTAAACATAATCACCTTTATAGACAATGTTAGATTTGAAGTGTTATCCAATGCTTGTCTAGTATTTTTGGAGTTGTGTTGGCTTTCTTAAGCAGCAGAAAAATTTTACTCCTACAACTATTAGAGTAGAACAAGGAACACAACCATTTAGTTGATAAAAATATTGCACTTCTACACATAAGATGGTTTTATATAAACATGAGTTGTAAAACATAATATAATTTACACAATATAATTTACACGATTACTCAATATTAACAATTGTTTGGTGACAAACAAAGAGAGACAAAAACATCGAGTGGAGAAGAAAAAGAAGAGAAGATAATAGAATAGAAGAATTTAACCTTAAACCCCAAATGCGTGAGTAATGATAAGTATGTGCCACTTTCTCAACTCTACTTTACACAAATAGTAATAGGCGGGAGAAAAAATGGGTAATTCAATACAAATGCATATAACAGTGAATGGGGGTTATTTTCTAGCACGTCTAAGTGTTACTTATGTACTATATGATTTTTGTAATCATTTCTAACTGCTTCACATTTACCTATGTCGAGTGTTGCTTAGGTCGAGTGATGCCTTAGCTTAAGCGTAACTCCATTCCATCTAAGCTTCCTTCTTTTTGCTTCGCCTGAGAGAATACGTATGATGAAACATTTACCTCTTCATCAATACTCCAAGATATCTTGGCACAACTGATACTAATACAATTGGTGTTGAAATTTTTCCAGCACTTTGTCACTTTTTGATATTCCAAATGCCTAAATATAGGACTATTATACAAAAAATATATCCTCGGTAATTTTAATTTCTTGGCATAAACTAAAAATTTCTAATCATCACATATTCTAGTATATTCCACAATTGGTAGATCTACTTTCTAAGTAGAAGCTAAAACATCTAATTTGTATGATGCAACTTAAAAGGGATGCTGACTTTTTAAGGTTAAGACAATTGAGTTGAATAGTGTAAGGAACCAACTCCCCAAGGTGTCGCAGGCTAAAGGATCCCCGAAAAGCATGACCGAAATGACAAAGAGTTCATCGGATAAGACCGAGTCTGAGATTGAGTCCAAGACCGACTCTGAGACTGAGTTCGAGATAGAGTCTGGAATCGAGCCCCAGGCCGATTCGGAGACCGAGTTCAAGACCGAGTTCGAGACAGAGTCTGAGATCCGAGATCGGGTCCAAGACCGAGTCCGAGGTTGAGTCCGAAGTCATTGTAGGCAGGGGCAAGAACACGAGTACAGGTAGAAAAAGCCCTTACTCACTTTTGGGGACTACAGTGGGATAAGCCATCACTCTTTGGCTTGAAAAACAGCCAAAAGAAAATCATTTATATGTTCTAAATGTTCTTAACACTAAAAATTACAAGTAGATTTTGTCAGTGATTGCAGAGGCTTTGATCTTAGACAACACTGAATAAATGAGCTCTTTCTTTTTCCAATTGCAATGGCTCAGTGCCCAGACAACACAAGAAAGACAATCTTTCAACCGTCACCTAAGTCATAGAGCATAAGACGAATTTAAAATTGGCACAAGTTAGAGCTTGGAAAGACATAGCTTGGGTTGGCATTGTGTGTTAAGCTTTGTTTTCCTTTGAAAGCTGTCTAGTTTGGCATACATTGCCAAGAAACTCAAATTTAAATTGTTTTGCCAGCAATTTCTTGAAAAAAATCCAAAAGAAGAAGGAATGGTGTTTATTTGATGTGGAAAACACAATTGACTATTTTAGAATGCTTTCCTTTTGAGCAAGTTCTCATTTGGGATTTTAGAGAATACATTTTTTAGCAGCATGTCACAATTTTTTTAGGCATACACAAGTAGGAAAATTAGGCACTTTCGTCTCCAGGTTAAAGAGAGCTAGAGTCCGCCTTAGCAAAAAACAAATTAGGGAATTAATCACCTAAATATTATGAAGCTTTGATAGAGGCAAAATCACAATTAAAACATTGTGATGTCTTAAGGCTTTAATCCAAGGTCTTTTAGCTTAGACAAATACTCAGACATGGTTTGAAAGTAGACTTGTCCTGATTTTAAGTCTCCTACACATATTGCAAAAGCCTATGAGACTTAAGCAAGACTCATAAGTCAAAAATTCAGAAACAGTTATCACGAACTGCTCTAACCATTCAAACCGTTTTTCACTTAGTACACCTAGATGAATTAGTCAATGCTCATTTCTTGTCAAAGAGATTAGTCAAATATCTAAGATTACAAGCATTGCTTAGTGTGAAAGTTTTCACTCTCTTATAAATTTTCAGAGTATTCACATCACATCTAGCCCCATAGGGAGGAATCAAGGGCAATCATGTGAAATGCGCCTCATATCCCCTAAAGTGAGGCATAAATAAAGAATAAATATACAAGTGAATAGGCATGAAAGTCTGCTCTTTAGACCAGTGATGCTCAATTGCTGGCAAAGGAAATACTCACCACTCTAAGCATGAACCACCCTTTGCAAGGTGTGAACCACCCTTTGTGATATGTGATCCACAAGGTGTACGTACCTCCTTACATGAGAGAATTTTCACCTAGTAAATGTTTTCCACGTAAGTAAAATTATATAACTACTTTAGTAAGAGTTGTAACTCAATTTATATTTATGTTTGGAACACATAGAGCATCTCATGTGCTAATCAAGTATTTGCCAGATGAAGCAGTTGAGAGGCTTCACGCTGTAAACGCTGAATAAAGAGCTGTAAAGCTTGCTGCTAGGCATAAGTGATAGTCTTAAAAACACTGGTACTGTCACTTTAATCTCTAAAGAACTAGAAAAAGCAAAGACACTATTTGTTACTTCTTTAGAAATATTAAGAAAAAGAGTGATATCTAAAAAGGTGAAATAGCTTTAGACACTCCTAGAAATTCTGAAATACATTGCAAAGCTTAATAATCTATCATACAAGTTTGAGCAAAGACTTATATTGACTATTATTACCAGTTGGCAAAGAGGCTAAAGAGAAATTTGCCTTGAAAAAACAATTCTTGTCTAGATTTAAAATAAAGTCTTCCACAAATAAGCTCTATTTCGTTAAAGTGGGATTTATTCAGTAAAATGGGACTAGGTACAAATTTTCAAGTATTTGAAAATGACGTGAAATTATATGTTTTTTGTCCAGGGGCTAGACATATCTGGGGCATGGTGACTAGTGCGGTGAGTTTGTGTCCAGACTGAGTCCATCTGGTTGTATAATAAATCTCATTGTCAAGGTGAACAAGCTGAATTTGAAGCTAAAGAAGAGCGATGGCATGCACGCACACACTATTTGTTTGTTCATTGAGCGTGTGGTGAGCTTTCCAAGATGAACGTCATTCCTATTAGCCAGACATATAACTTAATGGTGAGAACATTTAGATATTATTCAATGTTATCTTTTTTTAACGAATCTAATTGTGAAGGTGTAGCAAGAGGCATTGCTAGTCTGGAGAAGTCATTTAACTCATTTGACCCTTAGTGTATTTTCATGAAACTAAATAACATTCATATTATTAAGGAATTTCTCTAGTACCTTTTTTTTACGACATAGAGGCTTGCATTTCTTTCAAAGGTGATTTAGTAAAAGGCCTGAGGGCACATGCCATTCTATTTCTCAGACCGGTATTAAGATATACTAGTGCAAAGGGAAAAAAGTATTTGGTGATCAAGTAAATGGCATGAGGGCACACACCATTATAAGCCTAAGCGCTAGTGGACACCTCCTTTTTGGTACTCTCAGCGGTACTATCATCCTTCTCCGGGTCAGTTGTTTTGCTTTGGATTGTTGTCTCTGACGTTACTGGGGCGTTCTCAATAGTTGTTAATGTTGCCGTTTGTTCAGAAAAATGATCACCTGGAGTATAGTACGGGGAGTTTGGAAGACTTATATATTTTACATCTTCACCTATCTCCTTCTCCGTCTCCTTTTCTGCCTCACTTACAGATTTTGTGCTTGCCATGAGAACGCTCTTCACCCTAAAATATGGAGTTCGTTGTGTTATAAAAGGAAACCAACACACACGCTGCAAGGGAATGATGGTACATAAAGCACGTAAGCCCACAATATGGGTTTATGTGCCATTAATATGGGCCACACGCCATATTATTAGATTTATGCACGTATGATTGGTAAATGCATATGTCACATCATCTTTATTTTACCTCACACACTATATCAGGCCTAATGAACCATATCACATGTGCGCACATGCTATATATATGGAGAAGTATTATGCAAGGATAGAAAAATTCAATGCATGATTGTGGGGAGCAATGGCATGAAGCCACATGCTAAATAACATTTTAGAGAAAGAATTAAAATAGAAACATGCAAACAGTACTGAGTGGACCAAGACTTAGAAGTGCACAATTGAATGAAGTATTTCTAATAAATATTTCACTCACCTCATATAGGAATGGCTACCACTCTCAAATGGCGTATCGCCTCATGCCATCACCTCACAATTTGTTATAACAATCCGATGAATTCATATTCAGCTTGTTCACCTTGAACTTTAAGTAAGATTTGCTAGAACAACTAAGAATTTATACTTGTTATTTGTATCATCTCACCGTAAGGCCACATGCCATCACGCCTCTGATTCAGATTCGGATTGTTCACCTTGAAATAAAATACATTAGAAACTTAGTAAAGGAATATTAATGAATCTCACCTTGAACCCGGGTTATGAATGCTCTTGCTGCATCTCTTGCATGGTCTGGCAAGGTGATGGTGGCACTCTGCTTCCGCATCCAACCATGCACAACATTATCCACCGATATGCTCATGCTGGGATCCCTTGGATTCAGCACCCATCTCTTTTCTAGGCAATCCTTCGTATATCCGGAACTTGGCTTGAACCATTCCACAGTTACATTGAAGGAGTTAGTTTCTGCGTCCTCCTCTGCATCAGTGATGCAGCGCCCCACCCATATCATTTGTTTTTTATTACTGGGTCTGACAAGCACGACCATTCCTTTGCAGACCTGTACTGGATTGAATGCTGAATCCGGCTTCTTGTTCCTCGGCCCACAATAGTGATCCTCAACATCGTTATCTGTCACTGCATTTCCAGAGGACATTGTTCCGCTACTATCTGGTGCTCTGGGTTCTGGCCAAAAGGACTCTTCCAATTCTTCATATACAACCGGCCCATTTTGGATAGCAGATATAATCTTCTCCCAGTATTCGAGCAAAGGCTTGCACCTCTGAAAATAGGATTCTCCACCAAACACCAACCCCCTCTTCCAGAAGGCAATATGCTGTCTAATCCCGGCCACTATACTTTCCTGGTCTTTGAGTCCATCCGGGTGCATCGGCCGTGGGGAACCCTGAGGAATCATAGGTTCCCCAGTTATGGGATTTCTCTTGAAGAGTTCAATGCCGTCCACTGGCAGCCACACTGTGTCCCATTCTCTCATCTTGTACCTCATCACTGGAGCACCGTCACGCATGCTGAAATGAAGCTGAAGAGGCTTGGAGTGGCCAATCAGCATTTCGGATCCGTCCCTGATGTAGCCTCTTACAAACCCCTTAAAGTCTGGAACCTTTGTCATAAGTGCAGCTTCAACAGTGCCTTTGATGCAATTTTGGAATTCATCGTAGAGTTGTGGGAGGGTGAGGACATTGGATCGCCGGAGGGACTCTGCCAGGTGACTGAACATGGCATCGACGTCTTCATGAGTGTGCCCAACCATGAGAAAGCCAAGTGTAACCGTTTCAAATATGCCTTTGGCAACAAGCATCGCCAAGTACGCGAAGACGTACATGTTTTTGTTCTCACTGCCAGCATTGTCTGTTTGGAGCAGAAGATGGGGTGGAAGGCCACATCGGCCGCAAGAACTTCCTTGAGATTCTGCTTCGTTTGGATGAGGCTGTGCATTCACCGGGCGACCAGCCTCGTCGGAATGGCATGAGGCCTCACGTGATAACCCTACAATCTGACGGCCAACATATTCACTGGGATGGTATGGGGCCCCACACAATACTGCAAGCCTTTGCTCCTCCTCCAGCTGAACCCTGTATGGGGTTCGATCGACAAGGACCTTATGCAAAGGTTGGCCGTTTAGCTCAGTCTGCGCACTTTGCAGAGACCTTAAGTGTTTTGCTAGGGACGCAATCATCATGTTTGCACCCCTGCCACCCCATAGAGGTACAAAAAAGTTCCCATAGTTCTGGGCACCATGCCCATGAGCGATTATGCCAAACAGAGACACAGGTAGCTGCATGGATGAAGAGATTGCCTTGGGGGCAGGATTGAGTCGAGGTAAGCACGTCTTTTTCTGGTCCATTTTGTCGTGGATGATGCAGAGGTAAGAGTCAGGTCTCTCCATGGAGAGAATCTTGTTATGATAATATGCAGTTCTGCAGCTTCTCTGCTCGATGTTGTGGTCGAGCCGCCTTCTAACCAACGTCTCTCGCTCTTGAGCGATGCAAGAATTCTTCGACAAAGCCATTTTGATAGCAGTGCACTCGTCACACTTTGAAAAGCTGGAGTACTTTCCTATACTCACATCCCTGAACCTGTTGCTCCACAATCTACTAAATCTAGATTGGCTCAGCTTCCTGTAGCCATTACTCTAGAGTTCCCGATTCACATCTTCCAATATGGCCCCCTTGGTATACATGGAAGGGAGAACTCATTGGGTGTCTCGTGTTCCATCTTCCAAGAGGCGGGTTTTATGTGGTTGCTGCTCGCTACACGTCTCGACACACCTCTTGAAGATTGCCTCTCCATATATAACATGACCCCTAGTTTTGTGCGTATCGTTGTTCCCATGGACTGCCTGTTGAACCCTTTGTTCCTTGAACTCAGTTTTGATTCTGTAGAATGTGGTTCGAGGGACTCCATAAATGATTCTCCATGCCTTCATGCAAACCAAACCCCTCTGGAAGACCATGCCCCCCACCTGATGTTCTGAAGCATCAACAGATGACCGTAATGCCTCATACACAAAATTGCAAGCTGCCTTCCAGGACAATGTCTTGTATCTTGCTCTCTCCTCTTCAATAGCATCCCAATCAGCATGTTGACAGCACTTCCTTTTGCAACAAGCAACTGTCGAGACCATTCGAACCTCCATCACCATTTTCTGCCTTTTCGGTTCGTTGCTCAGATCCCTTTGGCTACACTTTAGGAAGGTGTACTTTCTTTTCCCATGAAGAGATGTTCTGTCATCAGTTGTAGTGGTGTTTGATTGTGAATCCTTCACATTCTCAAACACTAAGTGCCTCAATTTCCACCGCACAATGCTTCCAATAGTCAGACTGTTTTCTTTTGTGTCAACAACCTCTAAAATTGCAACTCCAATATCATCCCAGCCCAATTCTTGATTAGCAACTACATCTCTTGGATCGACAACTGTGGCTAAGCCCTCAGCTACCACCTCCCCCTCGAGGTTGTTTAGAAACACCTTTGCCTGAATCCATGTAGCACGGTTCTTAAGATCCACGGAGGGAACATGCGTCGCACTTGCGGAGGCCATTCTAAAAGTGCAGAAAAGAAGTTAAGACCATACAAAAAATGATTAGAGAATGGCCTAAATCATAACATACCAAACAACCTCAATAGCATGAGGCTACATGCCATTATTCAAACATGCTATTGACACCCACGTGAAATTTCGCATTCACAAAATTGGCATAAGCCCTCATGCCATTAGTGGTACCACTAATGGCATGAGGCCTCACACTATCTTTGGCCCCTGCTAGCCTGTTGCTATATTCTTTTTGCTTTGCTGCAACTGTATATATTTTTGTGTGCGTGACTAGTCACCCATACAAAAATATATACAGTTGCAGCAAGGCAAAAGGAATATGGCAATAGGCTAGCAAGGGCCAAAGATGGCATGAGGCCTCATGCCATCTTGATATACACACAGCTGCAGGCAAGTAAAAACATACATGACAATACGCTAGCCATGAAATTGCAAGGGCCCAAGATGGCATGTGGCCTCATGCCATTTCTAAATGTGGTACTAAGCCATTCCATGGTGAACATACCAAGAAGAACAAGTGCCAAATATCAAGAGGAAGCGGTAGCCACACCAAAGATAGTGCCGCTCGCAACACCGCAACTGCTCGTAGTGCCGCTCGCACAAACTGCCACTCGCATAAACTGCCGCTCGCAATGGCGCTCACAATGCCGCAACCGCTCGTAGACGCATAAACCACAGCTCACAACGCCGCTTACACAAGCAGCGCTCACTACGCTCAGCGGAACCAAGAACACGGCGCACAAAAATGATAGACCTAGGAATGAGTTCGAGAATTCAAAAATAACACACGCTTGAACGTCACATCAAATCCTCTGACAAACCAGATCTTATGATTCCTCTGACAAATTTCAAACTGAGTAGCTTCTAGACTTTGCTGTCGGAGGTTGAACTTTGTCACATCATGTCCTTGCCTCGATCCAGCTGTGCCATGTCAGTGATTCGAACTTTGCCATGCCATGTCAGCAATTTGCGCCAAGATTATTCGCCGTGTAACTGTTCGGCATGCGCGCGGTGATCTAGAAATTAATGGTGGCGCCCAAGTCCGAGGAATGATGACGTTGCGGGATTACCAACCGTCGTGACATTTCGCGCGTGTGAGGTTAGGTTTTGCATTTTGCTTCGTACTCGCGCTGGCACACTCGCGCTCGCATCGCGCTCGCACACTCGCGCTCGCACACTCGTGCTCGCATCGCGCTCGCACACTCGCGCTTGCATCGCGTTCCCACTCGCGATCACACTCACATTCGCGCTCATCTACCTTCTCTACAGGTTTCTCGTGTGCATCGGCGTCCACTCGCGCTTGCATCACACTCGTGCTCGCATCGTGCTCGCATCGCGCTCGTGTGCATCGGCGTCCACTTCAAGACACACCCAGTTTGTAACTTCGCCGCCAACTCCGCCGCCCACTCCGCCACCCACACGCAGCCCACTTGGCGTCCCGGGAGATTTCAGCGCCACTCTCCAACTGTAAGTGGCAGAGTAGCCTTGCTGCTACGATCCATTGCACACACAGTGCACATTCGCCAGCGAGTCCGGCCTCGATTGTCACGCCTCCATTCGGCTTCAAATGGTAAGTCTTTTAGGCCAAGTAGAAAATGGCATGAGGCCACATGCCATTCAGTAGCAACATTGGCATGCACCGATTGGGCTCTCGAGTGCAGTCCGGTTACAGATGGCGTGTAGCCTCACGCCATCTTAGGATGCAGCCTCAAGACATCTGATGCAGTGGTGAATGGCATGTGGCCTCACGTTATTTCCAGCTGCTAGCTTTTCATCTGTCAGCTCTAATTGTTGTGCATTTCTGAACAGGCGAGGAATTGCGTTCTTCCAGCCACTGTCAATGTGGATGCAGAGAAGGGGGAGGAGCTCACCAGTTGGACTTTCGGGATGGAAGGCGAGGATCTGAGGCTGTACAACACAGATGGTGGGAGAAAAGAATGCATGGGGATCCTCATCCAAGTGACAGACACTCCATGCAGTTCCATGCAAGAATATGGACTGGCACTTGTGGTAGAGACAGCGTCCGCCTTCAAGATCCACCTTGCACATCCTAGCGGCTTCCCGGAGGGGGGCAGCGGCTATGAGGAATTCCTAGAGGGAGCTAGGGAGAGGTTGTCCAGGAGGCCCACAATTTCAAAGACGTTGCGGGTCTATGAAGATCACATGGAATCCACGGACCTCACCTACGGCGATGTTCAAAAACTATATTCCAACATTGAGCCGTTGAGAGTGCCTCCAGTTCGCGAAGCGAAGGGAAAGGGGGTCGATCTGGAAACTACCCCGAAGCAGAAAAGGGTGGTCAAGCTCAAGCCGACGTCCGACTCTCCTACTCCAAAAAAGAAGCTACTCGGTGATGCCATTGCCTCGGGTTCGAACACTACACCCACCAAAAAGAAGAGCCGCAAAGAGCACAAAGAGCAAGAAGAGGCAGCAAAAATCGTCGCAGATAATAGTACTTGTTACTATTCCAACAAAGTATATACAATCGACGTGAGCCGTATCGACATCCAAAGCAAATACAACCACAGGCTAGTATCTGATGAGTGGGTGGAGAAACTGAAGCAGAAGATGCTGGCAAGTCCAGTAACACCCGACATCGCAGACGTGATCCCCTACTACCGAACAATGAAGGGCGAGACAAGGTTTCCAGACTTGATCAATAGGAAGGTGTTGGACGATCAGAACATCCGGTTCTATGCCGTCTCCAGGCAGCATTCTAGCTTGGCGATGCAAGAGATAGTTGTGGATATTATGGTGGGCGAGGAGGTGAAGAAAGTCTTCAAGACAAGAGTTGTCCGTCTGATAAAAGGCAACTCGCCCCTCCGATCTATCATATACATCTCCCACGCGCAGAATATCAAGCAAGAAACGTGCTACAAATCGGGTCTGCACGAGACATTGGCACGAACACGGAAGCTCTAGCCAAGCACTATCCGCATCTCCATAATCTACTCAACTGGATGGGTTCTTCGACCACTGAACATGAGCGTGGACGTATTAGAAAAGAGATGGCATTACTATTGGGTTTAGATCCTGATAGTGTGGAGAGTGATGAAATTCCAAGATTATTGTATAGGCGTTGGAGGCAAAAAATAACAGTCTGAGATGGTATGTATTTATTTAAAAATGTAACTTATTATGGCATGGGGTTCCATGCCATTGTATTAATATTAAAAGACAATTCTTTGAGAGGATTTGCATTATACTAGAAGTGTTACAGCATGTTATTGGAAGTCTACGAAGTTGTTTTCTTAATAAGGGGAAAGTAAAGATTGAATGGGGACTTGGGCTCCACCTAGACTCAGAGCAACTGAGCCAATATTAAAAGGATGGAAAGAAATTGAACGACGATGACAAGGAGAAGAGAGAGGTAAAGCAGTGGCAGGGGGAGGAGAAGTGATTGAGTAGACATTTCCTTGTTTAAAATAAAATGGCATGTGCCTCAATGCAGTTGAATTTTGTTATATTTATATACTATATAAAGGTTTGGAAACCTTATTTTACAAGTGGGATAATAAAAATTCCCACTTTAACGAAATAGAGCTTAAATTAGCTATCACAAGTTTGAAAAACTACTTAACATCTTTCCACAAACAAATTGATCTAGAATAGATTATCATATGTTAGACAATTTGACCTTTGTATTGATTCCATAGGGCAATTGATCTTCACGCCCTGTTCAAATTAGTCCCTAGTGTTGATCCATTCAAAAGAGGTTCAGCAAAAATTTGCCAAATGCAATAGGCCACTTTTTCTAATTCCACAGTTGTAAAGGCAAAGTTGGGTATAAGCCAAAGGGTAAGATCCAATTTGAAGTAAGCAAGTTATTCCGGAATTGACTATTATACGCCAAAGACCTTGTGCTGAATTTTGCTCAAGATATACAGAAGTTTAACTTCTAGTACCTTTACTATTGTTAAAGAAGGTGTGTTAATACACTTAGATTACTTTGTGGGTACATAGTATAAGCGAGACTTATACCTATAGAGTTACCTATACAAAAAGAAAATAGTACCAGGATTTTTCCTAGACAGAGAGATAGTCTACCTATCCAAGCTAGATGTAAATCCTGAGTATTACAACTTACAAAGAATTTATAAAATTCTGTCTACGAGACAATTACTAGAATTTGATGCAATCCTAGACAAAGAAGCTATTGTAGAAACCTTAATAAAGCTTAGATACCTATAGGCAAAAATATACTTGCTGAAAATTGGTAAAATTGATATAAAGATTGGTAAAAATATATTATTTGGAATTCTTATCAATTATGGGTTAGGTGTACATGTTCTAGAAGAGAGTATTTGCAAAGAATTAGGCTTAAGCCCAATTTGACCAACCCCATTTAATATATGAATGGCAGATAACCGAAGCATCAAGCCCATTGGAATCATAAAAAATGTCTTGACCAATGTGGCTGGCTTAAAGTATAAAATCAATTATGTTGTACTTAAAATGATATAACAAGATGCTACCTACACAACTCTACTAGGCAAACCATAGCTAAAAATTGCTTGCACAAACCAAGACTAGAAAAATGATTTCATGCATATAGAGCAAAGTAGCTAGAAATGATCTCTGCTCATCTCCACTATACAGTTGGAAAGAAAAGATTAACCCCTCAAAACTCAATTGTATGATTGAAAGGAAGGGTTAGATGATTTCCAAGAACAACAAATCTTAAAAGCTTTCCCTAAAATTGAATCAATTTTAGAAGTGGATCTCTATTTAATACTTAAATAGATATCTAGTAAATAAGCACTTAGACCAAAGATTGATACGGCAATAAGGGATTTCTCCCTAAAAGAGGATCCTATGGATAAAATTGATCAATAGCAAAACTATGTTATATATATTTCTTGTGATCAACCACTTGAGCAAATCAATTTGGCAGATGAAAATAATCTACATATTATCACAATTGCTCAAGGATTGCAAAGAAAATTTTAGAATCAGGCCATAAATCCACTAAAAGACTACAAAAACATTTTTGCCTAGTTTTACATATATTTAGAAGGCATCCCACTAGAACTTTGTGCATATCACATCGAGATACTTTTGGGAAATCTACTTAAGAGGCAAATGCCCTACAAAATGAATCCCAATTATCATAGTAAAATTAGGGAAGAAATCGATCAACTTCTCCAAGTAAGATTCATTTATCCAATTCAAAATGCACAATAACTTTCACCACTTATAATTGTGTTTAAGAAAATTGGCAAGTTACGAGTTTATGTGAACTATAAAAAGCTAAATAATGCAATGAAAAAATATATATTTCCTATCCCTTTCACAAATAAAGTTCTAGATTCGGTAGCAAGTTATGAAATATATTCATTTTTAAATGGATTCTCTAGCTATAACCAAATGGAAGTAGCATTTGAATATTAACATAAAACAACTTTTATAAGCTCATAGGGAGCTTATGTCTATTGCAAAATGCCTTCTAGCCTATGCAATGCTCTTTTTATATTCCAAAGAGTTGTTACAAACATTTTTAAAGAATATCTCACTGATTTTATGAGAGTTTTCATGGATGATTTTAGTATCTTTAGCTCCAAAATGGAACATTTAATTTTCTTGCAAAAATGTTTTAAAAAATGTTAAGAACACAACATTTCTCTTAATCCAAAGAAGTGTACATTCTTTGTAAATTTTGATATACTTCTAAGCCATATTGTCTACAAGGAAAGTTGTAAGTGACTAATTTTTTCATTCTACTTTAGTCACTTAACCACACCTCTGACCACTTGGAGGAGTCTCACTCACAACCTCCATAAGTCCTATTCCAGACTTCAGGCTTGCTATCCCCGAGAATGGCATCCATACCACTCAACCTTTGCATTTGGTCCAAGTGCTCCACGTGTCCGATCCCATGACCGATACCCCAAGGTACCACCGACATATCGGCTTGTTACGCTATGGCCATGCCCATTCACCTTGGTCACATCGGTGGTCCAACACCACCTACATTGCAATCCCGTCTCTCAAAGACTAGGCCATCCGTCCATGAGTGATTATCCTAGATCCACCCCTTAGCATCCTTTGGATGCCCGCAAATATGGGGAATAGCCTTCCTTAATATCTTTTTTCCGGTCCCCACTAAGTCTCTTTCTGTCCATGGCCGTGTTTGCCAACACTACCACTGGATTAAGGCCCACAGGCTTGACCACTAAGTCCCATTGTCTTTTGGGACTTTCTCACCGTGTGACTGTATCCTTGGTCACCACACTAGAGGACTACTCTTCTTCATTTCCACAGTCTGGGACTTTGGGATAACATTTCGAAACACCGTGGCCCTACGTGGGCTTCATGGGTACTCTCCCTGCCTTTCGCCTTTGGGTGCTTTAGCCATGGGCTTAGAGCGAGTTCCATTGAGCCACACTAGGTATCCAAGTAGGTAGTGCCACCCACACTTGGATTGGGAGCATCGACTATTCGATCTCCCGGGGGAACTAGAGCTAACTGTTGAACACTTCACTAAGCTACCCAGCTTATTAGTCCGTATTCACTGTAGTCTTTGACTTCCCAGTGGTTATCCCGTCACCCAGCACCTAGGCATAGCCTTCCTGGGCCAAATTAGCCTTTCCTAGCCAAACTAGCTCCACTAGGATCCAACCCCCACACTCTCCCTACTATACTTTTGGAACCCCCCGCAGCCCCCCCCCATCCCCCCTGGGGGACAATCGCCTTGGGCTTTCACCCAACCGCCTGTATTAGTATTCGGACTTGGACTCGAACTCAGACTCAGACCTGGACTCGGACTTGGTCTCGGTCTCGGCCTCGGACTCGGTCTCAGTCTCGGTCTCGGTCTCAGTCTCGGTCCCAATTCCATCTCGGTCTCCATCTCGGGTTCATCTCGGACTCTATCTCGGACTCTGTCTCGGGTCCATCTCGGACTCCGTCTCGGGTCCATCTCAGACTCCATCTCAGACTCCATCTCGGACTCCATCTTGGGTCCATCTTGGACTCCATCTCAGACTCCATCTCGGACTCCATCCCGGACTCCATCTCGAGTCCATCTCGGGTCCATCTTGGACTCCATCTCAGGTCCATCTCAGGTCCATCTCGAACTCCATCTCGGACTCCATCTCGGGTCCATCTCGGGTCTATCTCGGATTCCATCTCAGCTCCATCTCGGGTCCATCTTGGACTCCATCTCGGACTCCATCTCAGGTCCATCTCGGGTCCAGCTTGGATTCCATCTCGAACACCATCTCGGACTCCATCTCAGACTCCATCTCAGGTCCATCTCGGGTCCAGCTTGGATTCCATCTCGAACACCATCTCAGACTCCATCTCGGGTCCCTTTTCTAGAGACTCACTTATCGCTCACTTCGTGCTTGTTCCTTGAGCACTTCGTTAAGAGTTCCACTCCCGCTCTTGACCTTTCAAGTTAGAGCTTTCAATCCAAACATGTTACGCTCATTTGGCTTTTACTTCTGCCACCACCACGTGGTGCCCTTTTGGCTCCACTTTGGGGCTTAGGGATTTGTGTCTCACAACTCCACCACCCATAGACGAAGTTCGATGTCCTCATCGAACGATAAACTATTTTATAAAGTAATACCAACTTGTATTACCTTTTCCATCCTTGGCCTTTTGCCCATATTCGTCAATGGTTTGATACTAAAGGCTCATCATGCCTTGCTTATCTTCTAAGGAGCATAGTCTCTCCAACTTAGAGGCTTATTCGACCACTTGTGGTGGTTCTCTCTTTTTATTAGTTTAGTTCTCACTAAACTTGTTAGAGACACCTTCTCTATATCAATCCTATTACTTATTCTCGAGTAGTCTCAGTTTCTATCGATATAACCTTTGCACTTTGGAACTTTTAATTTTAACTTCTCAGAGTCAACTTCCTAAGTGTCTCCGACACCTTGCATTACACATATGGTGCAACTCCACTTCCCCATCTTAAGAAGTTCTCTACTTGAGGGCACCATCATCCTCTCTTTGATTTCGTGCCACCTTTGGCACTAAGTTCCAGTTATCATAATTTGTGCTAAGGTTGTCTATGGCTATATCATTTGGCTACCTTACCGCTCCTTCCTCTAAAGCTTCCGCTTTCGCCAAATTGAAGCAATTGGGAATCCATCCTTGGAAACACATTGCTTTTCCCACAATCTGTTAGCACCCAACACTTTAGTGTTTTGGCCTAACTTTGCCATCTGGATTCTTTTCCATGATTCCCATGGCTTTTTTCTTAGCCACTATTCTTTTGCTCCTATTCGTTGATTGTTGCACCAAGCAATATAGGATCACTACCTCCATTCTCGAAGTATCATTTTGGTTCCATGGTAAAGGCTCTATTTTGCCAAGTCCAGAGGGTGCTCACCCCTAGGAGGTCTCTTTAGCATTAAGCTCCATCAATAGCCCAACTTTGTGACCCTCCCATAGGTCTTTCCTAGAGGCCACTTTCTTGGACTCGCTATACCATCATATTGGCACAACTGATTTCCCTTTTGGTGTCCTTCCCATTTGGTCATTTTGACTAAGCCACACCATTATCAATAGTTTAAGTTGACACTTTGAATTAGGAACTTTATTCCTTAACCTCACAAAGACCTTATCCTTATTTAGTCGTGAGGTCACCTAGTGATTTAGCCTCGACACCTTATTAAGTTTGCCAATAGATACTAAGTCTTCCAAACCTTTAAATTGTTGACCATGACCCTGGGGGCATCCCTCACACTTGGCGGTGCACCCAAGCCAGCCCTTCCTGCCAAGGGTCCATAGCAACTGAGATTGGGTGTCCCCATCTCATTCACCACACCCTTGGTGCTACTTGCACCAAAGTGTTCAAGTTAAATATGCCGAGCCACACTAAGCAATCTAACTGTGTATTATGACTTCGGGGTATCCCTCGCTTGGCAGTGTGCCTAAGCTAGTCTCCTTACTAAGAGTCCATGACCATCAAAAAATGAGTGTCCTCATATTCCAAACCATCACTGCACCCTAGTGAGTTGGGACTTGAACCCAAGCACTAGAGGGTCGGGACTCAAACCCAACCTTCGTATATGCATTTATGGACGGCATCACACTGAATGCCTGGTGTGACTTCCCATGCCAGTACACCAACTTATACTTAAAATGCACTACAGATCACAGCTTAGGAACCTAGTTCCTCCACACTACCAAATCCTCTCACTTGATAAGTTTATGATCATGCATGGACTCCTCCATGCTTGGCCCCATGGGCCACCCCTTTGAAGTTGGCTCCTTCAACTAGGGTATTTGTTCCCCTGACTTGCCAATCTCACTTAACAAGTCATCCGACAACTGTAACATGGTTCATGTATAAGCGTGAAAGTCCTCAACCATCGACTTTCGTTCAAAGCCCTCTCTTTGAACACTCGACAACTACTTCCCTAACCTTGATAGCCTCGCCTCTTAGCAAGCTTCAAGACCACGCTTCTACTGTGCCACTTTGATTTCGCGCGCCCTATGAACCATTTACACTTGGATTTCAAGGTACTTATCTACCTAGGGGAACCTTCAAGGAACTCTGTTCCTTAGCTTGTTAAAGCCTTTTCTTTCGCAAGCTTTCCAATTGCCATATAGTCTAACATGAACAATCCTCTGTTTTAGACTCTCCATGGCATCCCGGTCGCTAGTAACAACATGCTCAAGCACCCGCTTGATTCTCCACTCTCAACTTGCATAACCACCCTTGGTTATGCCCGTTGATTCCCATGGTTCGGTTCTATCCCTTTAGTACTTGCTTTTGGCTTCACTGCGACCTGCGGTTGAGAGGGGGAGCGTGACACAAAGTC
>NW_003314326.1:495140-708889 GCF_000143415.4 Selaginella moellendorffii | reverse complement strand
TGGCCTCTTTTGACAATGAGCATTCCCTTTATGACATTTACTTACTATATCACAACATAAACAATTTATCCCCTATAAGGGTATATTTAACTTCTTTATCCTAATAAGAAGCCTTAGGTAATTACCTTCTACCAGTTTAACCAATTATTTTGCACATTTTGCTTAGTTACCTCATAGTTGTCAAGTCCTACAATTCATTACTGGTGCTTCCACACCTCCATCATTATTTCGGTCACCACCCTCTAACGGCATGCCTTTCAGCTTAGGCTATGCTATTCCCATTTCCATTAGGATTCCTTTGGGAAAGGGTTCTCGTGAACTTGCCAATTTCACCTTAATGCATCACGCCTTAGCACATTTGGTGTCTCCACATCATCGGCTCCATGAGCCTACTTTTATGACACTTTTTACTTGTGTCTAGGTCCTTACCAAGTCCAATACAGTTCTTTTTCATGCCAACTATCCATTTGCACTGCACAATAGAGTTTATGCACAACTTTGTATCAAAGTTGTTTTCTTATGGGAACACCTTTCCCACAACTTTAGTATGGCACATTCTGCCATCGATGAGATACTCACTGTTCTCATACTTGAATCTTATGATCCTCCCCAACCTTCGTAGGGCACAACACACCTTAGTCCAAATGCTTTTTACCAATCCCTTAGACCATTTCTTGATTCTACTCGAGTCATCCAGCATTTTTGGACTTTGCTAACCCATTGACCCGCAAGGTCTTATTTTGAGGTGCCAGCTCACTAAAATACAACTTCGTGTATTCATGTCTTACTCATAAGGACCATCTTTGCAAGTGTTACTCCAAGACTTTATTATTTTCTGTTATCTATGGGCTATCTTTGCCCCTTAGGACTATCCGTCCATATGATGAGAATATTGACTCATCCTTTGAGCACAACCCCAACTCCTTGGGTTTGTTCTAGCATTTATAAAAGGTAGCCCCAAGAATTTGTGTCCTCATCCGTACTTGACCTTTCACGGTCGTCAATTCCAGTCTCAAATTCATGAGCACCAGCCTCAACTATGTGAGGATAATCTTGTGACTCCTTTATTATTTTGGAGTTTCTATCTTTCTCGTGATCCCAACTATAGTTGTTTACCACAACTACATTAACTAGTTTGCTAAGTCAAAAGCTCATCTAGATCACATCCTCAACTTTCTGAGGAAAACCTTATACTGTTCCCAAGATCCTGAAGTTGTTCCGTTATTGGCCCTTTTCTATCCACCGCTTCACCTACAAGTTCACACATGAATTGTAGTGGAGAGCCATGTTTTCCTGACCTGCTACTCCTCAAGGATAGGCCCACTCCTAGGACCTTCCACTGCCAACACTAGCGGTGATATACTTGAGCACCAATAAAAGTCGGACTAAAGAACAATTCCAATACCAAGTTGTACGTGATTAATTTCTCCATTCTACTTTAGTCACTTAACTACACCTCTGACTACTTGGAGGAGTCTCACTCACAACCTCCATAAGTCCTATTCCAGACTTGGGGCTTGCTATCCCCGAGAATGGCATCCATACCACTCAACCTTTGCACTTGGTCCAAGTGCTCCACGTGTCCGATCCCATGACCGACACCCTAAGGTACCACCGACATATCAGCCCGTTACACTATAGCTATGCCCATTCACCTTGGTCACACCGGTGGTCCAACACCACCTGCATTGCAATCCCGTCTCTCAAAGACTGGGCCATCTGTCCATGAGTGATTATCCCAGATCCACTCCTTAGCATCCTTTGGATGCCCGCAAACATGGGGAATAGCCTTCCTAAATATCTTTTTTCTGGTCCCCACTAAGTCCCTTTCTGTCCATGGCCATGTTTGCCAACACTACCACTGGATCAAGGCCCACAAGCCCGACCACTAAGTCCCACTATCCTCTAGGACTTCCTCACCGTATGACTGTATCCTTGGTCACCACACTAGAGGACTATTCCTCTTCCTTTCCACAATCTAGGACTTTAGGACAACATTTCGAAACACTGTGGCCCTATGTGGGCTTCATGGGTACTCTCCCTGCCTTTCGCCTTTGGGTGCTTTAGCCATGGGCTTAGAGCGAGTTCTATTGAGCCACACCAGGTATCCAAGTAGGTAGTGCCACCCACACTTGGATTGGGAGCATCGGCTAGTCGATCTCCCAGGGGGGTATGAGCCAGCTCTTGAACACTTTACCAAGCTACCCCACTTGTCAATTCGTATTCACTCTAGCCTTGGACTTCCCAGTGGTTATCCCGTCACCCAGCACCTGGGCATAGCCTTCCTGGGCCAAACTAGCCTTTCCTGGCTAAACTAGCTCCACTGGGATCCAACCCCCACACTCTCCCTACTATACTTTTGGAACCCCCCGCAGCCCCCCCCCCCGTCCCCCCTGGGGGACAATCGCTTTGGGCTTTCACCCAACTGCCTGTATTAGTATTCGGACTTGGACTCGAACTCGGACTCGGACCTGGACTCGGACTCGGTCTCGGTGTCGGCCTCGGTCTCGCCCTCGAACTTGGACTCGGTCTTGGTCTCGGTCCCGGTTCCATCTTAGACTCCATCTCAGGTCCATCTCGGACTCCATCTCGGACTCCATCTCAAGTCCATCTCTGGTCCATCTCGGTCTCCATCTCAGATTCCATCTTGGGTCTATCTTAGGTCCATCTCGGACTCCATCTCGGACTCCATCTCAGGTCCATCTCGGGTCCAGCTCGGACTCCATCTCGGACACCATCTCAAACTCCATCTCGGGTCCTTTTTCTAGAGACTCACTTATCGCTCACTTCGTGCTTGTTCCTTGAGCACTTCGTTGAGAGTTTCACTCCCGCTCTTGACCTAGCTTTCAATCCAAACGTGTTACGCTCGTTTGGCTTTCACTTCAGCCACCACCATGTGGTGCCCTTTCGGCTCCAAATTGGGGCTTAGGGATTTGTGTCTCACAAAGGCATCCTTGTAGACAAAAGCAAAACTCAAGTAATTAAAATAATTTATCTACCACATAATTTGAAAAGTCTATGTTGCTTTCAAAGCAATATTGGGTATTATAAGCGTTTTATAAAAGCTAACACAAAAATTGCCAAGCCATTTACTGATCTTTTAAAGAAAGATATTTCATTTATATAAAAGAATTTTTAAGACTTAAACAATGCCTTAAAAAGACACTTATACTTGTTAAGCCAAATTGGACAAAAGAGTTTCACCTACTAGTGGATACTTTTGATATTGTTACAGATGCTCTAAACCCTAAACCGGACGAACTCCTAGATGTTCACTTATTTGCAATCACTGTGCCTACCACTTGGTTGGAAGATATATAAATCTATCTTTTTACAAGCACTATTCCAGCTCACTATAACTCACCAGAGAAATTTATTTTAAGGACACAACCTTACTCTGTCGTGGGGAAGCATCTATATAAATTAGGCATCAATAGAACACTAAGGAGATATGTTAATAAGCAAGAAGGAGTGAAATCCTAAAAGAAGCTCATTTAACCCATTAGGAGGCCATTTTGTAGATGAAATCACTGCAAGTAAAGTTTTATAAGTAGGGTTGTAGTGGCCTACACTTTAGAAAGACACAACAATTTTTTGCAAAAATTATGATATTTGCTAAATGAATAAATTGCAGTCTAAAAAACAAATCCACGAACTAAATCCTACCTATCCATATGAAGCATTTCATAAATGGGGATTGGATTTTGTAGAATTTATAATAACAAGCAATAAGAGGAACAAATACATTTTAGTCACCACTAATTATGTGACTAAATGTGTTAGGAATCCCCTAATTCTTGCCACATTCTTGACTTTCACCGGATTCTTGACCCACAGACCACATTCCTGACTCTCGAGACACTTCCCTATTCCTGACTCTCTAATTTCTTGTATGATTCCTGAGTTTCAAACCACATTCCTCATGATGATGTGGCGCCTCCTTGACCTCAACTATATTTAGGCCGTCCTTGATCCATCAACCTATAGTATATATAGGTTAGCCTTGTTCCATTTCTCCACAATCTGAATCAATGCCAGTTTAAGGCTTTTTATTCGTTTCCACAAGCTTTTCTCTTTGTCTTCTGCATTTTCCAGTCCTGATCTTGTTAGAGGTCCTGACAGTTTGATTCAGGTTGTGTTTTTTGCTTTTGCTTTAGCTTGTTTTGATTGTTTGACTGCCTTTGCCTTTTTCCCCCTTTTTCCCCCTTTTTCTTTCTTCTTTGCCGATGGAGTCTCCAAGCCATCCTGATTTTTTTGCTGAAGTCTTTGCAAAAATCTAGTCTAAGAATACCGAGCTGAAGGCAACCCTTCTTCACATGCAATAGGTGCTTGCTTCACTTTCAGCTCAAGGATCAAGTAGAGTTCTTGAGCCGAAGGTGAGTTTCCCGGCGAAGTTCTTAGGCAAACATTCGGAGCTTCACAGATTCCTGAACCAGATGGAGCTAATCTTCGCACTTCAACATCGGCAGTACCCCACTTCTAAGTCTCAAATTGGCGCGATTGGGATGTTGCTTGAAGGTGCAGCTTTGTCATGGTTTTCTCCTCTCATGGAGAAGAGCATGAAAGGGGTCGTGGTTCCAGAGCTGATGGATCTTCGGTTGTTCAAAAAGAAGCTCGAAGCATGTTTTGGTGAGACAGATCAGGTTTGGGCTGCCACCACAAAGATGAGACATCTCTCTTAGGGGTCTTGTCCTACCTTGATCTATGCTGCGGAGTTCCAACTCCTTGCCTTGGACACTCAGTGGGATAAGCAGGCCCTGATTGATCAATTTCGTTTTAGCCTCAACAACGGTGTCAAGGATTTGTTGCTCACCATGGAGGATCCCACAGACTTGTCAGATGCCATCAACAAAGCTGTTTGATGCAACAATCATCTCTTTGAACGACATTAGGAAAGTCGCCATGTCGTCGTTTTCCCGTCCCAGACTCAAAATTCCCAACTTGAGTCTTCGGGTTACTCCTGAACCTATTGCTCCGGTCCCAATGGATATTTCTGGTACTCCCTGACTCATCAGAGGGAAGTTGAGTGCTGTTGAGAAGCAACATTGAGTATCTCATAATCTTTGCCTCTACTATGCTGATCCTAATCACAAAGCAGCTGTGTGTCCCAAGAAGCCTCCTCGACTGCTCGAGTTCACTCTACCTCAAGGTCCACCTCTATTGCAGTTGGGAAATAACCCTGTCCAAATAGAGTAGGAGCTATCTGTTTGGACTCCCTGAATAAAAATCACTTTTCTTCTTTATCAAGTTCCTCACCAACTTTCATCAAAGCCACCACCAATTCCCGCAACTTCCGCATTCCATGTCTCCTTTCTTTCACCGGACAATCAAAACTCAAGGCTCTGGCACTACTAGACTCGGGTGCAACTTCCTGCTTCATGGACACGGACTTTGCTGCACGACATCACATTCCTCTTTTTCCTACCATATGGGATCTGAGGGTTGAAGGCATTGGCGAGCATTTTGTGTCTCCATCTTCTGGACTTAAGGAAACGTTGCCCGTTCAAGTACACATCAGGTCCACATCATCGATATCACCTTCAACATCATCAACAGTAAGTCCTCCTTTGTGGTGCTCGGCCTTCCTTGGTTCCAACTGCACCAGCCTCATATTTGTAGGAAGGAATTACAGCTTGTCTCTCCCACGTCACCATCTCCCACATCTTCCCCTGCTATTCATCGAGTCCAAATTAGGAAAAGTTCCCTAAACTCAAATCGGGGTTTTGTTCCTGACTCTACGAAATTTTCACCCTCTTCTTTTCCCTCTCTTCCATCTTACACTGAATAGTATCCTCGTCTCATCATTCCATTCAATCATACACCTCCTCCTATCTCCACAATCACTATGTAAGAACTCTTTCATGAAGAATCTGTTTTCCTTTTTTCTTTGCATGTTTCTCCTATCAGTCTTCCTGAGAAGTATCATGATTTTGGGGATGTGTTTGACAAGAAAAAAGCTAGTGTACTGCCTATTCCTCAGCCTTACGACTGTCCCATTGATTTATAGGAAGGAGCATCACCTCCATGGGGGCATATCTATGGGTTATCCCTGTCCGAGCTTAAGGCCCTCAAAGAGTAAGTGGATGAGAACCTTGCCTTGGGGTACATTCAACATTCGCAATCCCTGGATGGAGCGCCTGACTTCTTTGTCAAGAAGAAGGATGGGAGTTTGCAATTAGTCATCGACTACTGAGGTTTGAACCAGGTGACTATTCAGAACTGTTATCTGCTGCCCCTAATCTCGGACCTATTGGAACACCTTGGCGGTGCCTGCTTCTTCACTAAGATCAACCTCTGTGGAGCATACAACCTGATCCGGATTTGGCTTGGTGATGAATGGAAGATTGCGTTCCGAACCCGCTATAGCCACTTCGAGTACACTGTCATGCCGTTTGGCTTGACAAATGCTCCAGCAGTTTTCCAACACATGGCAAACAATGTCTTTTGGGAGTTTCTTGATCAGATGGTGATTGTCTACCTCGACGACATCCTCATTTACTAAAAAACTCAAGAGGAGCACAACGAGCATGTGCGCAAGGTGCTGGCGAAGCTACGAGAACACGGCTTAAACGCGAAGCTTGAGAAATGTTCATTCGATTAGGAGTCTGTGGAGTTCCTTGGGTACATTATCACTCCTGAGGGTATCACGATGGATCATGCCAAAGTCAAGACTATTCTCGAATGGGAGCCTCCACAATTAATGTCAGATGTTCACGTTTTCCTTGGCTTCACCAACTTCTACTGCAAATTCATTGATCACTACTTCGACATTGTCCTTCCTCTCATGCATCTCACTTGCAAGGATGTTTCCTTCTCTTGGTCTACTGCTACCCAGCAGGCCTTCGACACACTCAAGGTGGCCTTCAGTTTTGCTCCCGTCTTGATCCACGCTGATCCCTCACAACCTTTCTTCATCGAGGCAGATGCCTCCAACTTTGCCTTTGGTGCTGTACTGTCTCAACTCAGAGCAGATCAAGAATTTCATCTGGTCACTTTCCATTCTCGGAAATTCTAGCTTGTAGAGATCAATTACGAAATCCACGACAAGGAGCTCCTTGCCATCGTGGATTCCTTTGGAGAGTGGCGTCGTTTCTTGGAGGGGGCGAGCCATCAAACAATGGTCTAGACTGATCATAAAAATCTTGAGTACTTTGCCACTTCCCGAGTTTTGAGCCGTCGTCAAGCAAGGTGGGCACAATTTCTAAGTCGGTTTGACTTTGTTATCAAGTACAGACCTAGAAAGCTTCATGGCCTTCCTGATGCTCTTTCAAGGCGCTCCTATCTCAGTCTCAGGCCTTGTAATCCTACCTCCGATCAACAGGATTAGGTTATCCTCGGTCCTGATCGGCTTCAAGTTATGGCAATTTCTTTGGCCCCTCAGGACTCCTCCTTGATGGATGCAATCAGAAACGATCTTCAATCTGACGACCTCGCCAGTGACATTTTCCTCCATCTTCAAGCTGGACACCCAGTGACTCCTGACTACCGGCGATTTGACGAGTTCGAGTTCTTAGATGGCTTATTGTACCGTGGGTAGCAGCTTTACGTTTCTGAAGGTGATGCTCAAAGGTTGGTCCTGAAGTACTTGACAAACAACAATCCACGAAAGAAAATTGAAGAGAAACCAAAGGAAGGAGAAGGAGCACCCGTCGAGTGGTCTTTCCCAGGTAGAGCCTGAACGACGAAACCACATCTCTATCATTACCGTGTTCATGTTTTCCACAGGGAAACTTGATAGGAAGAGGATTGATTGAATGGTGTGATGGACCTCCTGTAAGTCCGCTATGGTACCCTAGATGTAATCTAACTAACTCATATGCTACTTCAGGTTACCAATATGGTCTCCCTGGGTGGTCCTCACACTGGCATCGCGTCTTTGCCTCTTTGCGCAGTGCGTATGCTCCATTTCATTCGGGTTGCCTCTTGACGAGCTGATAATTTTTAGGCCTATTCCTTCTATGCATTGGCCGATATCAGCCTTCATATGGGCGTGCCATGATAGCCCGACTGCTGGTCACTTTGGCATTGCAAAAACCTATGAGCTGGTTGCACAAGACTTTTGGTGGCCTCACATAGACGACTACATCAAAGCTTTTGTTACCTCCTGTGACACTTGCGCCTAGAATAAGGTCCCTCACCACCTTCCTTCAGATTTGTTTCATTCCCTCCCTGTCCCTTCAGGTTCCTCGGAATCCATCTCTATGGATTTCTTGAGTGATCTTCTGAGTTCTGGAGGCTTCAACAGCATTTTAGTTGTGGTGGATCACTTCACAAAGATGGCGCACTTCCTGCTGTGTACCAAGGAGTTTTCGGGCGAAGACATGGCAAAATTGGTATTTAGGGAAATTTTCCGACTTCATGGAATTCTTGTAAATGTGGTTTTGGATTGGGGACCTCAGTTCATCTCTCATTTCTAGCAACGGTTTTATCAGTTGCTTGGAGTGAAGGCTAACCTCGCTTCAGTGTATCATCCTCAAACTGATGGACAGTCCGAGCGAACGATTCAGATGTTGGAACAATTCCTGAGGTGCTTCATCAACTATCATTAGAATGACTGGTTTGATATCCTTCCCCTTGCTGAGTTCTCCTGTAACAACTCTGTTCACTCCTCCCTTTGAGTTTCCCCCTTCTTTGCAAATTCTGGCCGAAATCCCTGATTCAATCTCTCACTTCCTTCTCCATCCAAATCCTCTCGTTCAAATCCCCACTTTGAGGTATTTGTCTCCAACCTCCAAGAAATCCACAACTCCATCTCCTTCCACCTCCATCGTGCTCAGGAATCTCACAAAACATTTGCCAATGTCCATCGTCAGGATTGTCCCCCTTACAATAAAGGGGATAAAGTCTAGCTATCTCCACCACCAGGCCATGTCCCAAACTTGATTTTAAGCACCTCGGTCCTTCCCTATCACTGCTATCATTAATCCTATCACCTATCACCTTGCACTTCCCTCCTTATATCAAATTCACCCCTTTTTCACTCCTCTCTTCTTAAGCCTTATGTAAGCAACCAAAAAGAACGACTTGAGAGACGATCCATAGGGGTTCTGTAAGCAACCAAAGGGAACGACTCGAGAGATGGTCCATGGGGTTCAAATATAGAGGGAAAGGGCCCATGAACAAGAGTGCACCCCCTTTTCCAATCGGTCAAGGGTCTTGGGATAGTTGGAGTTAAGCGTCTTTGGGTTTGAATAGTACTGGGCTGGGTGACCTCCCGGGAAGTCCAAATTTAGGAGCTTACATTTGGTATCAGAGGGGTCTCGGGTCCGACTCTGTTGGTTGGCTAGGGGAATCACACCACATGTTGATTGACATCTGGCTGGTCCAATTTGCTCCCGCTGGGCTCGACCCGAGGGGTAGGGTGTCAAGAGAGCTGGGCTCGACCCGAGGGGTAGGGTGTCAAGAGAGCGAGGCTCTCGGGAGAGCTGCGGCTCTCAGCTTTTGTTCACGAGGGCGTGAACTTGTAGGGAAGCGTGGTGGATTGTAAGCAACCAAAGGGAACAACTCGAGAGAAGGTGTGGCGCAACGGAAGGTGTGGCGAAGCTGTTCTTCGAACAAGTGGTTCGAGTGCGGGGAAGGCCGGAAGAGATTATCTCAGATCGAGATAAGATCTTCACCAGTAGGTTCTGGAGGACACTCCTAGAACAGTATCGCACCAAGTTGAAATTCAGCACAGCCTATCACCCACAGACAGGTAATGGGTATTAAGTCAAGATTGATGGCACTAACACTTCTTGACAGACGGACAAATGGAAAGGGTGAATAGGCAGCTGGAGGATTATTTGCGATGCTATGTCTCGGGAGACCAGACCGACTGGGTAAGTCATTTGGGACTTGCGGAAATGTGTTATAACAACTCACCACATTCGAGCATCGGGGTGAGTCCATGGGAAGTCATCAATGGGCGAGCTATTGAAGGTCCTGTGGAACTCGGCATGGCCGAGTATCATGGAGAGTTACCCGCAGTGGAGGCATTCACGGCGAAAAGACTCAACATTTGGAATCTAGTGAGGGATTCCTTGGAACGGGCTCAACAAAGACAAACTAAGTACGCGAACCAAAAGTGCCAAGATGTAAAGTTCCAACCTAGGGAAAAGGTGTGGTTGAACACGGGATGTGGAGTTCCAAGCTGGGGAGAAGGTGTGGCTGAACACCAAGAACCTCAGGCTACCAAGTGGGATTAGCCGAAAGTTGACCCAAAGGTAAAAATGCATGTATTCCTGTAAATGAATTGATCTTGAGTTCCTTAAGCAGGTTCGCGGGGCCTTACGAGATTGAGGCTCGAATCGGTAAAGTGGCTTACCGTCTCCGACTTCCTCGAGAGATGGGGAAGATGCATCCCGTGTTCCATGTGAACTTACTCAAGCCGTATTTTGAGGATCCGCTTCGCAAGGACCAAGTAAGACCTTTACCTGAGGTTATCCAAGGGGAGGAGGAATACGAAGTCGAGGCCATCCTCAATGCGCGCAAGAGCAAGCGACAAGGACGCGAGGTGAGAGAGTTCCATGTGAAGTGGAAAGGATTTCCACACTGCGAAGCAACATGGGAACCGGAGGAGAACCTAGCAAACGCGCGAGATCTTGTGGAGGAATTTCTGCATGGTAGAACTCTATGTACTTATGCAAAGTTCAATTAAAAGTATCAATTTGAGAAGTTGAGCAATGGCATATGTTGGGACCCGAAGGCGCGCCGAAGGTAAGCTAATTAGCATGGGTTAGCTAGGTCAACCAGGCGTAGGGAGCTACGCCTAACTCCTTGCGGGGATGTCGAATCCGTAGACGTATTCTACAGAGGTTGGGTTCGAGTCCCAACCCCCTAGTAAAGCAAGGCTGGGTTCAAGTCCCGACCCCATACTAGGGCGTGGTGAGGTGAGGAGTATAGGGACACCTATATTCCGTTGTCATGGGCTCTTGGCCGGGGAGGCTGACTTAGGCACACCGCTAAGTGGGGGGATGCCCCCGGAGACATGGTCAACAAGTCGTAGGATAAAAAAGAGACGTTCGATGTGGGCATCGAACTTCTTCTATGGGTGGTGGAGTTGTAAGGAACCAACTCGCCGAGGTGTCGTAGGCTAAAGGAACCCCGAAAGCATGACCAAAATGACAAAGAGTTCATCGGATGGGACCAAGTCAAAGATCGAGTCCAAGACCGACTCTAGGACCGAGTTCGAGATAGAGTCCGGAATCGAGTCCAAGACCGACTCGGGGACCGAGTTCGAGTCCGAGTTCGAGACCGAGTTCGAGACGGAGTCCGAGATCTGAAATCGGGTCCGAGACCGAGTCCGAGGTCGAGTCCGAGGTCGGGTCCGAGATCGAGTCCGAGATCGAATCCGAGACCGAATCCGAAGTCGGATCCGAAATCGGATCCGAGATCGAGCCAGAGACTAAGTCCCAGTACTAATACGGGTCAAGGGGTGAAAGCCCAAAGCATGTGTCTCCCAGGGGGGGGGGGGCTGCAGGGGGTTCCAAAAGTATAGTAGGGATAGTGAGGTCCAGGAACCAGTTTTGAAGGGACTCTCCAGTGGAGCTCCTAAACCGACTTGAGGTTGAGACTGGGACCAAGGGGCCTTGGGTGGGAGTGAGCATGGACTTGGCTGGTGCCGGAGGGGCCATCCAAGGAAGTGCTCAAGAGTAGCTCCCACTCCCGAAAGGGAAACCGATTGCGGTGCTCCCGGCTCATGTGGAGTGGTGCCCCACTTGAGTACTATGCGGCTCATTGGTCCTCGCCCTTCCTAGGGGCTTGGGCCTTCCTTCGGGATGGAAGTGGGGGGCGAGAGGTACCCATACCGGGCCGCTAGGCCACGGTGTTTCGCCCCGACGTCCCGAAGCAAGTGTTGCACTCAAGACTTGGGATTTAGAGGGTCCCATGATCAAGTCTTGTGGTACCAAGGGATGTTAGGAACCTGGAAGCTTGGTGTGCTTGGCTGCTTGTGCTTGCGGGGAGTGTAGCCGAACCTTAAGTCCAGTCTAACCCGGGGAGGGGGATTGGGAGTGATTTGGGAATCCGTGGAAGGATGGCTAACACTCCGTTGCTCGTGTAGTGAGTAGCTGAAACCAAGTAGGAGCTGGTACCATAGGCGAGAACCTTGGCAAGGGAACTTAGCAAAAGCCAAGGCAGTGTTGGACGGATAGACGAGGTAAGCTAGCAAATTGGAAAGGAAAAATTTGTGGCTTACAGGTTCAAATATAGAGGGAAAGGGCCCATGAACAAAAGTGCACCCCCTTTTCCAATTGGTTAAGGGTCTTGGGATAGTGGAGTTAAGCGTCCTTGGGTTTGAATAGTACTGGGCTAGGTGACCTCCCGGGAAGTCCAAACTCAGGAGCTTACATTTGGTATCGGAGCAGTCTCGTGTCCGACTCTGTTGGTTGGCTAGGGGAATCACACCACATGTTGATTGACATCTGGCTGGTCCAGTTTGCTCCTGCTGGGCTCGACCCAAGGGGTAGGGTGTCAAGAGAGCAGGGCTCTCGGGAGAGCTGGGGCTCTCAGCTTCCGTTCACGAGGGCTTGAACTTGCAGGGAAGCGTGGTGGATTGTAAGCAACCAAAGAGAACAACTTAAGAGACGATCCATAGGGGTTCAAATATAGAGGGAAAGGGCCCATGAACAAGAGTGCACCCCCTTTTCCAAAGGTTAAGGGTCTTGGGATAGTGGAGTTAAGCATCCTTGGGTTTGAATAGTACTAGGCTGGGTGACCTCCCGGAAAGTCCAAACTCAGGAGCTTACACCTTATATTCCTAGTTCTATTCCAAATTCGGTCATTCCTCTGCCTCCACTAGTGTAGCTCGAGGATGGGTCTGAGTATGAGGTTCAGGACATCCTTGATTCCAAGATCTCACGGTCTAAACTTTACTATCTTGTAGACTAGAAGGGTTACGGAGCTGAGGAACGCACTTGGGAACCTGCGGACAACCTAATTCATTCTCCTGACCTTATTCAGGACTTCCACCGCTGCTATCCTTCTCATCCCAGTCCTCATTCTTTTCATTCTCCATCTCCCGTCCCTCCCCGCCCATCTCATCCTCCTCTTTGTTCTCATTCACATCCTCATTCCACTTGTTCTTGAGGAGGGGGTGTTGTCAGGAATCCCCCAATTCTTGCCACATTCCTGACTCTTGCCAGATTCCTGACCTGTAGACCACATTCCTAACTCTCAAGACACTTCCCTATTCTTGACTCTCTGATTTCCCATATGATTCCTAAGTCTCGAACCACATTCCTGATGATGACGTGGTGCCTCGTCGACCTCAGCTATATCTAGGCCGTCCTCGATCCAAGAGTGGTGGAGCATCATCAACCTATAGTATATATAGGTTAACCTTGTTCCATTTCTCCACAATCTAAATCAATGCCAGTCTAAAGTGTCTCCTTCGTTTCCACTAGCTTTTCTCTTTGTCTTCTACATTTTCCAATCTTGATTTTGTTGGGGGTCTTGACAAAATGAATAGAAACTATGCTTATGAAATAGGCCACAGCTGCTAACACTACCAAATTCTTTTATGAAAACATCATTGTAAGATTTGGTTTGCCCAAAGAAATCATCATAGATAAAGGCACCCATTTCATCAATGAAACAATAGAAATTTTTATACAAGAATTTATCCTCAAGCACAAAAAGTCCATGTTATATTACCCGTAAGGGAATGGCCAGGTTGGATCTATTAACAAAGTGCTTAAGAATATCTTAAAAAAGATTGTAAACGACAATAAAAAAGATTAAGACAAGTAAATCCTAGATGCTTTGTGGGTTTATAGGATTGCATATAAAGTAATCACAGGCATGACACTATTTTGTCTTACTTATGGCCAGGAAGCTTTACCGCTTATGGAATTTATAATTCCCTTTTTGCATATCACAATTAAAAATGGCCTAGACGAAAAAAAGGTCTTAAGCAAAGAGTTGCTAAACTAGAAAACTTAAACAAGCTTAAACTTAGAGCAATCTGGGTCTGAGATGGACCCGAAATAGAGTCTAAGATGGAGTCCGAGATGGACCCGGGATGGAGTCCGAAATGGACTTAAGATGGAGTCCGAGATGGACCTGAGATAGAGTCCAAGATGGACTTAAAATGGAGTCCGAAATAGAGTTTGAGATAGAACCAAGACTGAGACCGAGTTCGAGTTCGAATACTAATATATGCTATTGGGTGAAAGCCCAAAGCAATCGCCCCCCCAAGGAAGGGGGGGGGGGGGGGCTGCAAGGGGTTCCAAAAATGTGACCAACCTATGTGTTGGGTGATGATATATCCATTGAGACAGAGGAGTTCAAAGTTAGAGTGAATACGAACTGACAAGTGGGGTAACTTGATGAAGAGTTCAAGAGCCGACTCTAGTTCCCCTAAGAGATCGAATGGTTGATGCTCCTAGTCCAAGTGGGGGTGGCACTACCTACTTGGATACTTGGCATGGCTTAACAGAACTTCACTCTAGCCCCATGGCTATAGCACCCAAATGCAAAAGGTAAGGAGAATACCTATGAGGCTCGTATAGGGCTATGGTGTTCCAAAATGTTATCCTAAAATCCTAAATTGTGGAGAGGAAGAAGAGCAATCCTTTAATGTAGTGACCAAGGATGCAATCACATAGTGAAAAAGTCCCAAAGGATAGTGGGACTTAATGGTCAAGCCTGTGAGCCTTGACCCAGTGGCAGTATTGGCAAATAGGGCCATAGACAGAAAGGGACTTAGTGAGGACCAAAAAAGGGATATTAGAGAAGGTTGTTCCCTATGTCTATGGGCATCCTAAGGATGCTAAGGAGTGAATCTAAAATGATCACTTATGGATGAATGGTCTAGTATTTGAAAAACTGGATTGTGATGTAGGTAGTGTTGGATCACCATGTGACAAAAGTGAATGGGTATGGCATTAGCATAACGGGCTGATATGTCGATGGTACCTTTGGGTGATGGTCATGGGATTGGATTTGTGAAGCATTTGGACCAAATGTAAAGGTTGAGTGGCATGGATGCATGTTTGGGGCTAGCAAGCCCTAAGTCCAAAATATGACTTATGGAGGTTGTGAGTGAGACTTCTTTAAGTGGTTGGAAGTGTGGTTAAGTGATTAAAGTAGAATGGCAAATTTAATCACTTACAGTTCCGCTTTGTGATTATCTTATGATAAATCACCATAAGATAAAGGGTAAAAACCATGTGTACTACAGTTGTAAATTTAGCTCTTCTTCCTTTTGTGGGGAATCACTCTAGTTGTTTTGTGTTTCATTACTCTCAGCTGAAGTAGAGGTGTTTTCTATGTGCCAATACTGCCGAGTAGCATATGGATTCCCGTATTCTGGATGACCATCAAAGTCATGATTTCCTTTTCATTAAAGTGTACCTAATATGTTTTCAGCTCACTCTTTTTTAAACTTTTCTCTAGCTTGATTGAGCAATTTAATCCATTTTGAAAGGAGGTTAAGATCATGGATATCATGAGCAAGTGCTCTATAAACTCGTTCTAGATCTTGTGAATACTTTTTTTTAGATTGCTTTTTATTCATTAGATTGTGAAGGGAAATATTGTATATCTATCACCTTGTTTGGTATAAATAGTGATAGTTTTATGCATAAGAACTATGCTCTCTAAAGATTTATAGGTAAAATCAATTGTTAGTCTATGCCTACTTATTTCAAGGTCAGTTGGTGTTGCTATTATGGCAAGCCTAGTTATTATGCCTCGTTTGTGGAGTGAGTGGTACAAGGTTTTAGTATGCAATATATTCCCTTTATAAATTGGCCTATCAATCACTTTTAGGAGTAAGCACTTAACTTTCTGATCAATTTCAAAATGGAGATGGTTTTCCTCTAGAGGCTAAATGTCTAGGACATCTCTTATATAAAAGTCCCAAAAATTTCTCGAGCAACAAATGTTAATTTTCACAGTGTATCTATCTTGCTCATGTGTGATCCATCTTAAAATAAATTTACTCTACAAAATTTAGTTGCTTATCAATTCAAATTCCAGAATAATCCAACATCTATTAGCCCAATTATTAACAAGTGTATTTCTACTTATCCCTACCAATACACTGGGGTGTATGCCTTTTGTTGGGAGCACAGTCAGTGGGGAGAAGTTGTACAATGCCTTCAATAAGATAGGTTTCTACATTAATGATCATAATCAATTGCCTTGATTGCTGTGGGCAAAGGAATTTTGAGTGTTTTCAAAGAATGAGCATGATCAAGCAAAGCAACTTTGTGGCTCCATCCATCCAAGATTATAATAAATAACCAAGCAATGTAAGCGTTGCTGACTAAAAGAAATAAAATAAAATTATTTTATCATAAAATGTTCCTATATCTACAATTTTATTGAGAATGATCTTTTTATGCATTCAATTTTTACTTATATTTTATAATGGAGTAGAGTGGATATATCTAGGATATACTTGGATACTTCTAAATATAAAATTTTATATGATTTAGATATATGTCAATTTTATAATTTCCCCAAACATATTTATAACTTATAATCTAGTATATTCTAATTAGATTAATTTTTGTTTACAATTGAAGTGACATATTTGACAGATTAATTAAGGAGCAGCATATTATTACATTTTATATGTGGTGCTTTGTTGGTAGGCTTCCAATAGAAACCTAGTGCTAACACTCGGCCGGCATATTAACGGTGGTAAAATAAGCAAGTTAGAATGGTCATTGGCATTAAGACTCAGGCTCTTCGATGCAGTTGGACAGCACTGTGAAATCACCCTCAGTTTAGTTAGTGCACGGTTATCATTTACATGAAGAAAATACCTTTCCAGTACATTTGGCCAAACTTATTATTGGAAGGAAAAATATAGCGTGCAATTCGTAAAAGGGTGGATTTTACAATGGTGGATTTCACTCACACCACGTGTATGCCTGTTATTGGTCCACGTGTATTATGAGTGTGAGAAAAACACAAGCATAGAATATTTTACGAATATCCAATCCTTATGCCCTGGATGGGGCATCATGCCCATAGCAATGACCCATGCTATGTATGGAATGGAGCCATTCATGGGCCATAGACCCATTCATCCCATGCATTCCAGCAGTTGTTAATGTTGCAAACCAAATGGACAATCGACTAAATTGCATACCATACTACTTTATCTAGAGCACTATGTTCTCACATCTTGCTCTTGGCGCTCATGGCAAAAGAAGAAGAATTATCCTTTTCTGGCACACCTCAGTGTCATAGCAAGCGTAAGTGAACTCCATCTAACTCCATCTAGAATTTGGGAGTGTGGCAGCCTTGATTGTCATCGACGGCCATCGCCGTGTCCTCCCCACATTGCCAACTGCCGCTGTGCTGCTCGCAACCATCGATGCTCCCATTGTTACCCGCCGCGGCGTCTAGGCAATTGTTGAATCCTCTTGCTTCCTCCATCTTGCACTGCGATTCTTGAGGATGGAGGTCGCCAAGCTGGAGCTGCCGGGGACGAGCTGGATGGCAACGCAGGGGAGAAGGCAATGACAAGTGATGGAATTGCTCCAGAACACTGGAATCCGAAGCTGTGATTGCGGCCATTGCTATCAATCCCTAGCAGCTCCGCAGCTCTCCATACCACCCGAAATATCCCTTACACCATAGCCAAGAACAGATTCTACAGAGCATAGAACAACAGAGCACTAAAGCAGGGCAGTAAGGCAAGGAAGCGTCTCTTAAACCGATATGTGCCTCATGGATACCCCATGGATGCTGGCCCAATGGGTCGATTATAATATGAACAATGGGCTATACATAGATGCCAGAAAACCGAACTCATGCCTCTGTCCTTCTCTTCCTGCGTCATGAAGCGAGGATCCTTTGCAGGAGCAGGAGCAATGGCTGCTGCTGGAACGCTTGCATTTCCTTCCACGCTAAGCTGATTGGCGTAGTATTCGTAGGAAGGATCGTCGGGAGTAGAAGGAAGATAATATTGCCACTCACTACCGCACTGAGGCATCGCAGGACCTTGCGCTGGAGCCTGGAAGGTAAAGAAAAACCAGTCAGGTGTCTTCCAGAACTGATAGCTAGAATGCTTGCCTGTTCCCAGTCTTCATGTGATCTTTGCTCCTGAAAGTGTGAATCGCCACCATTTCCATCCCGTCGTGGAGACTCCTCCATATCCTCGGATCAAGGACTGCCGTTCATGGTTACTACGTACTCTGTACCAGCGTCTGCAAATATGTCGTCTTCAACGACTCGAGCCTTTGGTGCTTCCTCTTCGACGGTGCTAGTGTCGATATCCTTTGCTTCATCACCATCACTCATCGCTGGTTGTTTGACGTCAACCGGTGGTGCCGCCGCTTCTTCTTTTACAGTGCCTGGAGAAAGCCAAACAAGTGTCGGCCGAAACTTCTTAGAGTGAATGAAAAAAAACGTACTTTACGAGTTGGATTTGTCTCTTCTCTTTTTCTTTGAGGCCTGGGAAATAAAGAAACTCTTAGAGATTTTAGCTAAGACAAAAAACAAACGAGCTCTCTCACCTTACTGGAAGCTCCCAGCTTCAAATAAGCCATGATTTTGGATATTCTATCTAAGACAACCATGTCCACTCCCACAGTCACAAATTCCTGCGTGAAATCGAAAGGAAAACACTGTAAATACAACTCTCACTTATCTTCTTGCTTACCTCGGGTGTAGGACAGTCATCCTTGCTTCGGTACACAATGGTAGGAATATGGTGTGTCATTTCTTCCTGGAATTTCCGGAAAACTTTAGATATCCACCAAATAAATTTAAGGCTTACCATGTCAAATGCAAAGGCCATACCCGGAAGAAACATGTCGTTTGTTTTGCTCGAAGTTGGAGGCTTGACCAACCATTTGTATACCACCTGAGAAAATGCGAGAACTCTTTCAAGGTTAGAACAACTTCACAGCGAACTAGGATTTTACCCTCGCAGCTGGAGAATTGAACTTTATTGGGACCCTGAATAAAAACGTACTCTGAGAAAACGCAAACCAAAATTGAAGTTTTGCACCTTATTTCTTCCTCAGCCTGCTGCTCAAATTCTTCTGGTTTCTTATCAATCTCACTCCGGACTTTGTTTAGGAGAGCGTAGTCCAGCCCCTTCACCAGATGCGTGTGCTCGACATCACCTGTACCAAAACCAGTTCATAAAAGCAGTATTTTAAGGAACTGTGAAACTCACCTCCAAGATACTTGCTATTGGCTATGGATATCTTCTTTCAGCTGCCCTGCGGGATAACAACACACCACCATGAAAAAGAAAATTCTACGTAAGAACAGATTACTTGACTGTAAATCGACAGCTCCCGGAGGAGCTACGGCGTGTAAGCTGCTAATTCCTGATGCGGCAGCCATAAGTTCGTAGTCTGGATTTTGATCCTCGCGTCGCTCTTTAGCACGGTCACGATACTTCGGCAAATTAATGTCTTCGATCGTCGTCGGCTTTTTTTCCTCTCTATATCAATGAAGTCGCGTAAGCAAACGGAAAGCGAGAAAAATGCTTACTCATTGTCTTTGGGCTTGGGCGGCCCGAAACTTTCGAGGAGGACGCTTTGCACTCTCATCGGCATTCTTCCTGGATCGAAAATCCATTTAAGACTGTTCTCCTGTGGAATGCAGCTTAACACTTACTTTTTAGGGCGCTGCTCCTTAGAGCTCTCATCCGGTGGAGCTCGCCGTGGCGTCTCCATGACCATCCGTCGGAAGTCCGCATTGGACAGATTCTCCTGGCGCGCAGACGATCCGCCATCGCTCCTGCGCCGCGGAGGAGGGGGGGGGCAGCGAGAGATTGGGCGCGAGAGATTGCTTCTGCTGAAGTCCTTGCCGGCCAATCCCACATGCTGAATAGAGAAAGCCACCCAGAAAGAAATAAAGGCCAATCTCCAGCTGCACACTTGTGCAAAAAAATAACTTCTGGAAAGGTGTACAAACAAAATTCATTCAAAAATCTTATGGAAATCCTGCCACGCATTGGAACCATCGCGACTCTTTCAAAAAGCTTAAAGATTTTTTTATGGCGTGCAATTCGTAAAAGGGTGAGTGTTACTGTGGCAGATTTCACTCACAATACAATGTCCATGTGGCAGTTTTTTATTGGTTCAGCATTAAATGTCATCTGGAAGGACGATCAAAGGCTCCGTCAGCGAAGGGAGCTTGATTCTCGCGAGAAAGATCCAAACTTCGTGTCAGAGAGCTACTCGGAGTGTTACCCAGGATACCAGGAGTACAACAGAGAGATAGTTGACAGTGATGAAGACGTGGATCTCACGAAAATGGACGTCGGTGGCAATGGAGGATTTCTTTATCTTGTTTACTTTTAACTGTGTTCTTCATTCTCCAGGCTAAAGGAAGATTGCATCGCTGGGACTTTGAGACAGAAGAAGAATGGTCTAAATACAACGACCAGAAAGAAGCCACTCCAAAAGCCGCTTATCAATTTGGTGTTAAGATGCAAGATGGAAGAAAGACATGGCAGCAAAACAAGGATCAAAAGCTCAACAACGAGCTACACAAGATAACTCAGATAATGGAAGAGAGAAAAAGGGGGTTTGCATGAGGATGGTGACATTGTTGCTGAAGAAAGCAGTGGACATGAGCCTATTTGGAAAATACATTTGTAGCATACTCTCTCTTAATTTTCTAAAGTTCTGGGAAAACTAAACCCTAAACCCTAAACCCTAAACCAGAATATTCCGTATGATATAGTAAAAACTGAGACCACTAACTTATGAAGTTGTTTCTTACTGGTCCTTAACGACATTAACATCCCATCATTTTCATTTTCCTTCATCTTCACAGGCAGACTTCTCAAGCGCAGCTTCCATATATTTTAGATATTGCCGGCGCCAAAGATGTTGCACTTGCTTGCACCACCAACAGTTTGTTGATTCTGGGAGCATCAATTATAATTAGGCCATTTCCAGTTGACAAAAATCCAACTTGTGCACTGCTCACATTCCATGCTGTGAAAAACATCCCGCTGTCCTTCAAGAATGAACTGTAGGCACAAGCATTTGTGATGCACCCGGCCCTCTTGTTGAAAAGATCCTCCTGGTAAGCATCTTGGAAAGGTCTTTCTGGACCACTAAGATCACATTGCCTAAAACCTGTTATATGCATTGTGAAAAATAATAAGAAAAGGAGAGTCAACAATTTTTGCAGGAGGGCTCAAGTGAGATTTTGGGCGATGCTTCCGTCGTTGTAGAGGACAAGTGTAATTTTGGCAGTGCTTCCTGCTGGTCTGTTACCCGTAAATACCCTTACTGCAATCCTAGATATATACAAATTAATTAAACAAACAATCCGAAGACAAAAATCACTTAAACAGGAATCACTTGAGAATTTCCCATGGCTACAAGAGCTGCTAGAAGGACTAAAAAGGGACCTATTGCTTGGCTTTGAAGTTAATTATTTGCTTCGTTTTTAATAGCAACTTCACCAAACATGACTTAGAGATGTTTGAAACTTGGAGTAAGGGAGCTTGATTTAAGGAAGAAAATTGGTGTCATGAAGAAATAAATTCGCTCTTTTGGCTGGATTTCTACTGGTGAGGTTCAAATATTTAAATTTGCATATTTAGATGGCATGATGGTGTGAGTTGAATTTTTTTTTTGAGATCTTAGTTATATATGGTCTATAATTACATATATATAATACTAGGATGTAACTACTTTAATCTTAGTATTATCCACCTTTAGTCCATCCATTTCAGGGAGTTTAATATATATTCTCATATCCCAAGCACTCACGTAATCATATTGGTGGAGAGGATGGGCAAAGAAAATGGATCACATGGTATACTGATTTATAAATTAATTTCTGACGCATGAAATCTCCACCTCTATCTTAAAATATATCTTTAAAAACTTGAATACTTATTTGAGCTCATAAATATTATACTCTCACAAGTTAATCTTTAAATATTCTCTAAGAATTTAATTATGTCATCCATTGCTCTTTAGTTAATTTCAAAAATTGCTCTCCACTAGCAAAATACCAAAAATAGGATTAACACTATAATCATATCTTACAGAAGCGATGCAACATTAAACTTGATCACACTCTATATCATGTCTAAATGCTCACTAAATATGATACAGTAGTAGAAATAATATTGCTAGATGAGGACAATGGAATAACATCTACAGCCTTTAATGATACATTTATTGATCAAGACCAATGGTGTGGCATAAAAAAATGCAATAAATATCAAAGGAAGAGTTAATTGAAACACAACAATGGCTGGAATATAAATTAAACACAAAATTAATGCAGATGTAAATTTAACAAAGAAAAATAATTAACTTCTCAACTCTACTAGTATGAGTGTGAAGGGATAGAAGAATAAGTTTATGAATGGAGGTTTAGGGGTTGATTCGAGCATTACAACACAAAATTGAAATTTATTTATCATAATTTTATAATTGGTTAATTTTGGTTCATAAGCTGGTGGTTTTGTAAGAATTCCACCAAACTTATCTTTAAGCTTTGCTATGATATGTATATATATAGACCTTAATGTGTGACACAAGAGTGAGATTTATACTTTACTTGCCTTACCATCTAAATACTAACTGTTTACAGTCCGGTTTCACCCAACTAGGACCTCTCCTCTTCCTGTACCTTAAATGGTCACTTTGGATACTCCCCTTGATGTTTTGTTGTGGACAGAAAGAGCTTACTTAACACAATACTCACTTTCAGATTTCCAGCAGTTCTTGACCATTCATGGTTTTCTCTACACTCTTGCCAAGCACTAGTAGGTACTCTTTTTCAAAGTAGCAACTAGTTTTTTTTTTCTAAAATCAAATGTTTTAATGTTTGGTTTCCAGAATATAAAAATAAAAAACCTTGAACCTCTTTGTAGAGTATAAAGTGATCTTATATAGATCTATATTCTTAAAAAGAGAAAGGTAAGGTTCAATTCTTAGATAGCAAAAAAGAAAAAGAAAAGCATTTCTTTGTTTATATTTACAAAACTAAAGCGATATCTTCTATCTCCATTTCAAAAAAGATAATGCTTAGTAAATTAAAAGGGATAGAAGGAATTTGAGGACCTCTGACATCTGCACTCAAAACAGTATCTTCAAAGGACAATCCTTCAAAAGATGTCCAAGATCATAACAACTGTAACATTGATGAAGTGCACGATTATCAGCCCAGAGTGAAGCACGATCAGTCTCGAACTCGACTTAGACTGCTTACTTGCATAGTTAGCATCATTTTTCTATACCACATGAGAAGAACCATTAAAACCATTAATTGAGTGTGGAGTTCTAGCAGATCGGCTAGAGAAACGATGCTCATATGAGTGCTTAATGCTCTTCTTATGATCTAATTGAGAATAGAGATCATACGAGAACACTCTCAACAAAAATAACAGCGAGTTCTTCAGCTTCAGCAAGTGTGGTTGATGGATTTCGCTTCACTTCATCTCACACTCCATCACGCCAAACCGAAAATAAATTGTTAGACTTGCAGGAACTCAGGGATGGATTCAGCGAGTTTAGTAGAAGATCGTGATAACGTTGAGCATACTGCTGAGCCGATAAAGTACCTTGTGTGCAAGAGAACCACTCGTCCACCGCCTCATGTTTACACACAAAAGCCGAGCAGAATAAGGAAGAAAAACAGCCCAAAGTCATGGGTGCGGTCCTTGCCTTTTGTAGATTCTGCCACCAAGAGTAAGCATAGGTACCAAGCTTTTTCTTAATAAGCAAAAGCTTAACATTCTCATCACAAGTATTGACCTGAAAGTAGGTCTCCCATTGTGCAATTAAGATCCTTTGATGGACACATCTTCATGTGCCATGGAACTCGGAAATCTCATGGTTCTTTGACCTGTTTGAAATGGAAGTTTAAGTTACATACCAGTGGTGATGGTGGCGGCGGCGGGGGAGTGGTGGTGCTTCATGATGTTAGCCACTAATATTGACCTAGTTTAGGGTTTAGGGTTTAGGGTTTAAAGAAGCCTCCATAGACAGGTGCGGAGTCAACTGATTAGGAATAGATGGAAGGCCATGAATCTTGAAGCCCTCTAATACCTATTGTCCACAAAGAAACCCATCCATTAGCTCTCTTATATAGAGCTTGCCCCGAGCATAAGGTACATCACATTATATACTCCATAAAATACTTCAAGGGCTTATCAACATGTACAGGCAGCCAAGATACAACTTGCAGAAGTGGTGCACACCAAGTTGACAACGGATGTTTCCTGCACAGTTTCACAGGGGTCCAATTCAATGACCAGAAGACAGCTCAGCATAATCCTGACATACATATATTCACCACAATCCGACTCACAAGATAAATCATCATACGTGTCCACATCCAGCAGAACTACAATTCATTATATATGTTCAAAATCTGGTCCCCAAGACGAGTCATTGTTGATGTTCACATTTTGGACATATAAATCTTGGACGTATTGCATGTCCATAATCTGAACACGTTGTATGTTCAGACGTGTGTTTGTCCCATCATAGAAAAAGTAGATGAGTTATGTCCTTTCATAGGAAACGAAGCTTCAAGCTTATATAATAAATTTCAGGTATCTACTATTTCATTGGGATTGGCTTTAGACGACTGTAGGCTAAGCTAGTCAAGTCTTGTGGGGCTGGTGAAAAGATGTTGATAGGCTGGTGAAAGGAAATATGATTTTTCCTGTAAATACATCTTAATATTAAATTGACCTTAGAACTAGCTTCTTCTAGGAACGACTCGTATCTTGAGCAAAGCACGCATTGACAGGATGCTGCAATCGGGAAGCAACCTTCTTGCCAGAGACATCAAGCTCTCTGCGGCTTCACCCCCAGCATCTGCCTCCATGTCTTTTCTACTATGCAAGCACAGCAAACACAGCTGCGAGGCACCAAGCAAGGCAGATCCAAATCCCATTATCCCACTAGCGGCTTCCCACGGCACATCTATAGGCATCCAAAATCACCGGTCCGATTGCCTAAGGTAACGCAAGAACAAATTCATATAGTATAGAAGGGCGAATTTCAATAGATAGCACAAACATATTACACACCATTATTTGGTACAATATAGTTGAGACATTCGTAAACAAGATGTTTTCCTTATGGCATCACTTCGTACCTTTGTTGGAAGTCATGTTCTGGGCCACTTTTGCTGTTTTCGTGGCGGCTGAGCTATAGCAACTTCCATAGGCTCTCTGGCATCCAGAGCCGCAGTAATCTCCTCCACTGCCGCAGTAATTGAACCGGCTGCAGCACTGGCCCGAGTTGCAGACGCCGGTGCCACCCTGCGGGAGCCGGCCGCAGCATGGCTGGGAGCATTGCTGGGATTCGACCATCATGGTAGTGGTGGTAAAGACCAGAAGCACCAAGAGAACCGCAAGAACTGAAGAAGAATGGAAAGCCATAACGCCAATGCACCAATGCACTCAATGCACCAAAATGGTCTGAGGCTCAGGGTATATATAGTGACTGTATTGTGAATGTGTGGTTGTATGAAATGATATGGGCTTTGCAGCGTTCATGAGTATTATTTGAAAGGTTTTTGGTTTAGAGGGTTGTTTAGCAGTGGTCCACATGAAGCTAACACTTGGTTGGTGACAGGTGGAGGTGGACACAATCAAAGAGCTATAGATGACACAATTAATTTATTGAAGAATGTTCAAGGATTAACTTTATAGGAAAATGATGTTTATAAGTTTGAGTGGGTTCTTTCAATTGATGAGGAATTTGATAACTTTGAAGATGGAGATTTCTCCACTAGTGAGTGGTTGGGATATAAAGAATAAGTATATTAAATAGGGATTAGACCTTTTCTTATATACATGAATGGATGGACCAAATTTAATCCAAATAGATGGTCCATATGCTACACTACCAAGATTAGCATAGTTACTTTATAGTATTTTATATATATCTACATACATATATTTACAGACCTTACAATATAAAATATTTAATGGAGTTGTGTACAAACATAATAATATTAAATTTATAATTTTATTGTTATAATGCTATGTGAGTGTTTGGAATATAGAAAGGGAATATAGAAAATGTGCATATCAATTAGCCCAAAAACCTTAGCTTATATACAAGAGCGAGTGGTCCGGATTGAAACCAATCCGACGGCTACCAAAATCCCACTATGCTAATATTAGTATACGGCATCGTAGCTATACACTTGGTCCTCAGATCATCCCCTCCTCTCGAAATAATGGAAGACCATCAGGATTCTCTTGTAAATGGGCCGGGATCTGGAGGAACGTCAGGAGGAGGCATCAGCGGATCTGTAGGTGGTATAAACTACTCTTGATCCCTTTGTACGAAGCGTTTTAGCCACTGCACATGTACAATCTCTGGAGGATCGGCCTGCTAAACGTCATGCCGAACTTCATAAACTTGTGGTCCAACTTGCTATAACACCTGATATGGTCCTTTCCGCTGCGCAAGGAACCCCTTAGATAAACCACGTACCATAAGATGGGGAAAACGGACTAACACTAAATCATCCACTTTGTACTCCGCATGTGGACGATGATGGGAGTTGTAGTGCTGTTGTTGTCCCACTTGTACGTGGCCTAAATGTTTGGCAGACTCTACTCGGACAAGTGGAAGAATGCTCGTCAAATACTGATCCCATGACCTAGCATTGGTAACTCGTGGCAATCGTGAAGGTAAACCTAGCTCCGTTGGTAATATTGGATCATGACCATATAGGAGTTTATATGGTGAAGCACCAACAGAACTCTACACCCTTGTGATATATGCATACCGAAGAGACGGCAAATAACTATCCAATCCGAATGCTGAAAGTTCACATACTTTGCAATCATCCCTTTGAATATCCGAATGAGCCATTCCACCATACCGTCTGATTGTGGATGATAAGCACTCGTGAAAGTGTGCTATATCTCCAACCGAGACGTCAAAACATGAAATGCCTCAACCATAAATGCGGGACCATTATTCGAAAGAAAATCTGCTCTATACAAGAATGCTGGAACACCACTTGATTGAGGAGGAAGTATCCAATAGTAGTTGCAGAGGCACTAGCAAGAGCACAAACTTCTACCCGACGAGTCAAGTAGTCAAAAGCAATAATAACATACTCATTGCCAACAGTCGACCATGGAAAAGGTCCCATAAGATCAAACGCCACCAACTCAAATGGACGGGAAACCGCAATTGACTCCAACCGTCCTTCTGCAGCACGAGGGGGAGTATTATGAACTTGGCACCAAACATAGCTATGCACATACCGGATAATATCACGTCGCATCTCTGGCCAATATAAAGACCTATGCAGCTTCTCAGTTACACGACGGTGTCTCATATGCCCACCTAGAAAGAGAATCATGGTAGGCATGGAGAAACCACGGAATAAAGACAGAAGGCACCACCAGCCCTAAATGATCATTAGGATCCGTCCCCATAAAATAAAGAAGGCCGTCTTCAAAGCGATATTGAGAATGTAAATGCCAGAAAGGCAAGTCATCAACAAGTGATGCAGGATTCTCAAACCCATCTCAAAACCTTCGAATCCACGGCTCAATCTTTTGAGCCTTGTGAACCTCATCAAGAGAAGGTAGATCTTGCTTTGCACCTTGTGGACACTGAATGTCAAGGACAGTATCTGCTGACGGGATAGAATCCTCGTCTAGAAAATCCACAGATGATGGAACAATAGGCTCGTTAAAAACATGAAAAGTGAGTGGAGAAGGAAGAGGAGCTCGAGAAAGGGCATCAGCATCAGCCATAAAGCTCTCTGGGCGATGAACAACATCAAAATCATATATCTGAAGCTTTAAAGCCCATCGAGCAGTATTGTAAGTGACTAAATTTTCCATTCTACTTTAGTCACTTAACCACACCTCTGACCACTTAGAGGAGTCTCATTCACAACCTCCATAAGTCCAATTCAGGACTTGGGGCTTGTTAGCCCCGAGAATGACATCCATGCCCCTCAACCTTAGCACTTGGTCCAAGTGCTCCACGTGTCCAATCCCATGACAGACACCCCAAGGTACCACCGACATACCAACCCGTTACACTAGGCCATGCCCATTCACCTTGGTCACATCAGTAGTCCAATATCACCTACATTACAATCCCGTCTCTCAAAGACTAGGCCATCCATCCATGAGTGGTTATCCCAGATCCACTCCATAGCATCCTTAGAATGCTTACAAACATGGGGAATAGCCTTCCCCAATATCTCATTTCCGGTCCCCACCAAGTCCCTTTCTGTCCATGGCCGTGTTCGCTAACACTGCCACTGGATCAAGGCCCACATGCCCGACCACTAAGTCCAACTGTCCTCTAGGACTTCCTCACTGTGTGACTGTGTCCTTTGTCACCACACTAGAGGGCTACTCCTCTTCCTTTCCACAGTTTGGGACTTTGGGGTAACATTTCGGAACACCGTGGCCCTACGCGGGCCTCGTGGGTACTCTCCTCGCCTTCTGCCTTTGGGTGTTCTAGCCATGGCTTAGAGCGAGATTCCATTGAGCCACAAAAGGTATCCAAGTAGGTAGTGCCACCCACACTTAGACTGGGAGCATCGGCCAGTCGATCTCCCGGGGGGGTATGAGCCGGCTCTTGAATGCTTCACCAAGCTACCTTGCTTGTCAGTCCATGTTCACTCTAGTCTTGGACTTCCCAGTGGGCAGCTCATCACCCAACACTAGGTACAGCACTTCTGGGCCAAACTAGCCTTTCTTGGCCAAACTGGCTCCACTACAGTCCTCCCCCCTTTTGGAGCTCACCAAACCCCCCAGGGTCTGGGAGACGAACGCTTTGGGCTTCCACCCTCTCAGACTCGAACTCAGACTCGGACTCATACTTGGACTGGAACTCGGACTCGGACTCGGACTCGGACTCTGGCTTGGGCTCGATCTCGGCCTCAGCCTTGGTCTCGGTTCCGGTCTCGGTCCCGGTCCCGGTCTCGGTCTCGGTCTCAATCTTGGTCTTGGTCTCGGCTTTGGACTCCATCTTGGACTCCATCTTGGGTCCATCTCGGACTCCATCTCAGGTCCATCTCGGACTCCATCTCAGACTCCATCTCAGGTCCATCTCGAACTCCATCTCGAGTTCATCTCGGGCTCCATCTCAGACTCCATCTCGGGTCCATCTCGGACTCTATCTCGGGTCCATCTCGAGTCCATCTCGGACTCCATCTCGGGTCCATCTTGGACTCCATCTTGGGTCCATCTCGGGTCCACCTCAGACTCCATCTCGGACTCCATCTCAGACACTTCCACATGTCATATGTCAGTCCTCTTGTGTCCCTTTTCTAGAGACTCACTTATCTTTCACTTCGTGCTTGTTCCTCGAGCACTTCCTTGGGAGTTCCACTCCCACTCTCGACTTTTCAAATTGGAGCTTTTAATCCAAACATGTTACGCTCGTTTGGCTTTCGCTTCGGCCATTACCACATGGCACCCTTCCAGCTCCACTTCGGGGCCTAGGGATTTTGTGTCTCACAAGAGGTTCTTCTGCTTCAATAATGAAGTAATAGCAGCATGGTCACCTTCAAATAACGTCTGAGAACCATATAGATATGCATGAAGTTTCTCAAAACCCTAGACTGCTGCTAAACACTCCTTCTCTGTCGTGGAGTAGTTCATCTCCGCTGGTTGTAATGTACGGCTTATATACGCAATGGGATGGCACTAACCAGGCATACTCGAGCTCTCTTGCATTAACACACTTCCAAAACCAATGTCAGAAGCATCCACGTGCAAAATAAAAGGTTGAGTGTAGTCAGGATATGCCAAAACTGGAGGAGTCGTCAATAGCTTTTTGAGATCCCCGAACGCCCACTCACAATTTGGAGACCAAATAAAAGATAATGTTGATGACTTCAGTAACACTCGCAACGGTGCAGTGCGATCAGAAAGATATCCACAAAACGACCAAGATATTGCACCTTGCCCAAGAAGTGTTGCACATCATTCACACACTTCAGAGTAGGGAACTTTAGAACAGCCACAAGTTTGTCAGGATCAACTTGCAAACCCTCACGAGAAATACGGTACCCAAGATAAGTTGTGTCCTTGGACCCAAATATGCACTTCAACTGTTTCAGCTTTAAATCAACGTCGCATAGTCAATCCAACACTTTACAAACATCATGAATGTGCTCCTCCCACGTCCCCTTCGAGTGGATCAAGACATCATCAATGAAGTCAGCAGTCACCTCTGGCATATCAAAAGAACCTCGTCCATCATTCGCTGGAAAGTTGCTGGAGCATTGTTCAAACCAAACAGCATCACCAAGAACTCGTACAAACTAAATGGTATATGAAAAACAGTCTTAGGAATATCTTTTTTGGCCATCGATACTTGCCAGTACCTAGAAGCAAAATCTAGCTTGGTGAATCAATGACTTCGCCCCAGACGATCCAAGAGATCAACAGTGTGAGGAAGAGGGTACACATCCGGGATTGTCACTTCGTTTAACGGACGATAGTCGATGCAGAAACGAATACTCCCATCAGGCTTAGTCACAAGATAAGGTTCACATGCCCAAAGATTCTGCGACTTCTGAATAACACCATTCTCTAACATCTCCTTGACGTTAGCACGTAAATCTTGATCTCCTTGGGTGACCGACGATGAACAGGAACTTTGATTGGACGTGCATCCCAGGTTGGAATCGGATGACGTGTGGCAATCTTGGCCCTAGAGGATAAGTCAAATTCAAAGAGATCAAAATACTCTTTCATGAGCCAGTCAACCGTTGCAACACAAAGATCGTAGGAGGGATCGGAAAAGGGAAGAGTAGAACAAAATGGAAACACAGGAGGAAATAGTGGGGGAACAAAAGTAATGGAAGCAGAGATAGAAGTAGAGGGACGAAGAGGTACCGAAGTGAGAGGAATAGATGAAACATAAGGAAGTATGAGACAAGGGGGAGAAGCCTCAAAGTCACATTTGGCATAATTGCGCTATAACCAATCCATACCAAGAATGAGGTCAAAAGCTTGACTCGCACCACTCGCAACAATTGCAACTCAAGCTCGAGATCGCCCACACGCACAACCAGGTCCACCTCATCCTGTGCACATGCATGTATATGGCTGTTGCCATAAAGAATGAAAACTGGTTCTACCGCATGACGCAAGTGTAGACAACAATGTGTGGCAATAGGTCGAGCAATAGAAGATAAACTCAAACTTGTATCAACCAACACGGAGAGAATAGTAGGAGACCTCTTGTTATAAAAACGAGCTTGGAAAGTAAACACTGGATGAACCAGTGCCGAGTGAACCCCTTGATGATACTCCCAAAAGAAATATAGAGGGGTCACTGACTTATTCGCGCAAGGTCCCTCCGTTACTCATGCGACTCCTCATTTCCCGGATGCATCTCAGTGTCCAAACCTTCCACTACAACAGCACCAACAGGACGTTGCTGATGCCAAGGTCTCCACCCAGGAAATGGAGGTCGCCATTCCAGAAAATGCCGATAATGCCGATATGTATGACCAACTTCATCACATGCCCAGTAGCGAACATCACGGCCATGACCACGTCCTCGCCCTTGTCCTTGGACTCGAGCAGCAGCAACATCAACCTCCATTAGAACAGGACCATCACTCATAGGAAGTGGAGTTGAAGGACGTGCAGCGAGAAGTGGAAGAGGCGACATCTCATAACGTTGTGCCAAGCGAAGAACATTGTCAAGGGTGGCAGGAGCAAGTGCACGCACAAGTCCGACAAGATCTTGACGAAGTGCTGGCCACAACATTCCTAACTTGATCTGTTCCAACATATTGGGCTTCGCAAAAAGCAAAAGACTTCGGAAATGAATGCCAAATTGCATCATCGACTCAGACGGCCCTTGGCAAAGATGATGCAATTGTTGGAAGGCATCATCACAGTCGTCGGCATGTCTGAAGGTGCATTTGAAGATGTCTAGGAGAACACTCCAATCCCCATGAGTGGCTGCGCTCAAACCATTGTACCACTGCAATGCCGTCCCTTGGATACACGTGGGAAACTCACGCAAACATTGAGCATCATCCCAAAAATGATATGTGGCAATCACCGTGAAGTGATCGAACCAATAGTACACATCATCCCCAGGATTCCCGTGAAAGAACTCCTACCGAACGCGAGGATTGGCACCAAGAGCAAGAGGAGTTGTACCACGTGCCATGAATGCCACCATCAATTGAGTTTGGTTGTTCAATTGCAAGCGCATAGCATCAAGCAATTGGACCAACTGTTGCTCCAAAGTCAAAAGAGGAGATTGCTGATCTACCATGAAGATGAACGAAAAAAGAAAGAGCAAAAGAAGAGAAATGACAAAAAGCTAGAAGGGAATGGTAGATTTAGACAATGCAAAAAGCTAGATCTAAACCAAAATCCTAAACAGGAAGAACAAAAGAAAAGAAATGGAAAAAGCTAGATCTAGATGATGCAAAAACTAGATTTAAACCAAAATCCCAAATCCAAACACTCCCCAAAGACAATCAAAGGTGCCCCTCACCTCCACCAATCTGAGTGCTTGGAATATGAAAAGGGAATACAGAAAATATGCATATCAATTAACCGAAAAACTTAGCTTATATATAGGAGCGAGTGGTCCAGATTGAAACCAATCTGACAGCTACCAAAATCCCATTATGCTAATATTAGTATACAGCATCATAGGCATACACTTGGTCCTCACAGCTATAATATTTTTATTCTTATTATTATGTCTTCATTTTCATGGAAGGGTCTTAAGTGTTCTAGCAACTCAGTATATATGTTTAAGGTTCAACATCAAGTCTGGTGTGTGGATGCCTTGTAAGAGACCCCAGTAGATGGCTAATCATAAAGCCTTTGAATGAGTATACCTATACAACTCGTTCCAAAATTGTCCAAGGTTCAAAAACCTTTGAGAAAACTTGCATCTGGCTTTGCTGTCACTAGAGATCTATATATACGAAAAGAAACAAGCATTGGTTGGCATAGAGGCTTATGTTTGGGAACCTAATGACTGCAGGTTCATTCTTTTGTTCAATTTACCTGTCACCAAGAGCTCGTCTTCCACCTTGTTAGCTTACTAGGCAAGACCAAAATGATGATCTCCATGGAACTCTCATATTCAGTAGTGGAAGAACAGCATTGTCAAGTTCTCAAAAAAAGGCCAATAAGAAGAAAATATCTTCAGACATCCACCAGCTTAAGAAATATGAAGAAATGTGATGTACCTTATGCTCGGGGTGAGCTCTATATAAGAGAGCTAATGGATGGGTTTCTTTGTGGACAATAGGTATTAGAGAGCTTCAAGATTCATGGCCTTCCGTCTATTCCTAATCGGTTGACTTGGAGGTGGTCTTGGACATGAGGATGGAATTCCAGCTAATATTGTGATTCTCTTTGATATGTTTGTGGCAATAAGTTTACTGGCGCTCTTCTAGAGTTTTCCAGTCACTCCTTTGGTAAAGTTTCTCCAAGTGAAAAATAATCAAATGGTGTGGAAATTTCACTAGGTTTGAATCTATGTACCTGGACGAGCATATTTGGGTGACAAAAGATATTCAAGGAGATTTGGAGGAGAGGGTGCCATACAATTGGATTGAGGAAGTGGACTTTTGGAGCACAAATTGAAAATTTAAATGATAATATATTATATGTGTCAGAAAAGATAAGCTTGTCTCAAAAGCCCTGTCTAGCAGTGGCCTAAAAGTTTGGTGTGATTTTATGAACATCTATGTCCCTCAAATTGAGAACTCAAAAATTTGAGTAAGAATGGCCAAATCAAGCATAGCATTTGCTCTTATATTTGCATGCCTTGTCATTGCAAATGTTCTTGATGTCTCAGCCAATGAAGTTCATGGTATTCACAGAGACCTCTCCAGTATGGCATAACTTAAAAACATCTGTAACTCTTAAATCCATGTAAAAAAAATTTGTAAGGCACAATGAGGTCACTAAAGGAGACACATTCTTCAAATGAGACTTTATCCAACATTGGTGTTCCATTGGATTTAGTTGACAAAGTAACTGGAATATTCACTGAAGTTATAGCCAGTCTAAAAGATCTCGTCATCAAAGTTCCTTTGTTGAATATCATCCTCCTGGTGATTATTATCCTTGAGATTATTGTGATCTATATCCCTGGTGGCTACCCTTGTCTGATAATCATTGGCATCATCTGCAAGTATTTGGGCAATACCATTCCTATGTGGATTCCAATCAATTACATCAAAGTTGATATAACTATTATCATGAGCCTCAACACAATCATCAATCTTCTACAGAGTGTGATTATCATTGTGACTCCAAACAGTTGCATTTTCCTTATGCTAAGTGCAAAGGTTAATATTCTATATCGCTGTTGGCATTACTCTATTAAGCACAACAAAAATAAATAAAACTCAAAAGAATAAAATGTAATATATCTATCAAGATCTTTAAATATAATTTTAAAATATAGCTCTAAGGTCTAATATATAAGCCGCTCAAACAAGTTGGGCCTAGCTTATTATTCATGTGAAAATCTCTTGGCACTTCTACTCAAAAACATTCAGTCCCAAACCCAACTTGAAAACCATTTGGTGGGTGAAAAGTAGTCATTTAGTCCTAAATCTCCCCCCATTAATGGTTGTCATTGCTTATGTTTGATGGCACTGCTGGATGCTGTCATGGCTGTTTTCCACTAGGCACATTAGCATGCCATTGGAACTATTGGGCATCCTCTCAACTCAAAGAATTGAGAGCTTGAGCATACCATTGGACCCCTCAATCTGGTTGTGGCTGCCTTAATACATCCAGCAACACCTCATCAACACTCTACTGCTTCCATGGTATGTAGCAATCAACAAGCAACCACTATTGTGGCAATGCTTGTTTTCTTCTTCCTAGCATGTTATTTCTATTATCCTAGATATCCATTTTTGGAGGAGGCATGTGGATTTATCCTATAAAGTGATTCTGCCAAGCAGAATCTCTTTTTGAGGGGAGAATTTCCCTCGCCCAGATCTGCATCCTTGGGCTCTTGGGAAATTTGTTCCTCCTCCACATCTCTCATAGGCATCCTTTCCCTCACCATCTCCCTTGGAGGAGATAGTGGTGGTGGTGCCTCAATGGCAAGGAGAGGTGTGGGATTCTCTTGAGTTGCATAATGCTCGTAGATGCACTGCAAAAATATGAAGACTTCTATTTTCACTTGCCTTCCCTTGCTTTCTTGTAAGGTAACATGCTTAATTTTGGTTACAAATCCATGAAATGAGCTATGTTTATTTGTCTTTCATCCTCAATATCTTCCAATAGGTGAGTTATCTTTATGTTTGTATTTTGCACAACCGTCCTCTTGTCGATGATGACACACAACACCTTAAGCCTAGTATGATACTCTGGCTTCAAATAGGTGAACTTGCCCCCTCGTCTGGATGTATAGTTGGGGAGGACGTACTTTTCGGGCGCAGCCCTAGGCAGCATTTGAGTTGCCGTACATAGCTTCAGATCTAAACTTGGAGTGTCAGTGTATCATGGTAAAGGTGTAGACGTAGAGTGATTGAGAGGGGAAGAGCAAGAGAGAGAAAGAAGCTCCCTAACCACCTCCAACCTACCTAGGTTGTCTTGCCTAAATGTGCTTGCCCTAAGCCTTGTCCTTGTGCCTTTGTTTGCTTTTGCATGCAAACATATTTTGGAAATGTTTTTTCCTTGTTGGCCTAGTAATCTCTGCTTATTGATCCTTGTGATTTGCTGGCAAAGATTATAGGATGGGGCAAGAAAAATATAGACGTTACTTTTAGAGTATCTACCCCTTCTTTTCTTCTAAATCTTGCATTTGTCGTGAATGTGACTTTGGGTATTGAAAGTTACATGTCGGATAGTCCTTTCGGATATTCTTTCCTTACTGCCACGACGGCAGGAGATCGGTATTGCTAGATCCTTTATTAGTCTCTGCCTAAGCTAGTTGAGAAACTGGTCATCACATGTGCACTTAGACCCGAAGGGCATTAAGGAAGGAAAGAATATCCGAAAGGACTAGCTGATAGGTAACTTTTGATACCCGAAGTCATCTAGAACATTTGCGATAGCATTGCCCGAAAAAAAATTCAATAGGCCATATCAACAAGATTTTGAAGGAAGGTCTGCTCTAGAAAAAGAAACATCTATCTAATGTATCCCTTGATTTCTTTCTTTGGAAGTTCCCCATCAAAGAAAGTGCTCAGATATATAAATGTTTTTCTTGCACAAAGATGAATCTTTTTTAGGGGACATGTATTTTCCCCATATTCTAGATGAATAGATCCATGTTTGAACTTATCAGGAAAGACTACTCCTTCTGTCCAATTCCATTGATTTAGCTCTATAAGGAGATAGAAAAGCTTGAAAATAAGATCCTGAGTGATCTTAATATCCCCTCCATCCATTCTGAAAGTTAGTTTCACAAGATCCCATAATTGAAAAATCAGTTTGCCTTATTGTAATCTTACAAATATTGATGTAGCTTTGTAGAATTTTTCTAGACCCATATTCTTCATCCAGTTGGCCACCTTATCTATGCACTTAGGCAGCTCATCACGATGAATCTTTGAGAGGGCTTCATTTACGAGCTTATCCATAGCTTTGTACCCTAAGATATAGACAAAATTTATGTTTATATCTTCATGGTATTTTTTTAAATGGTTTAAGTTTATGAGTGTAGTATCGTCTCCATTTAAGGTGTGCACTTCGGCCATTCCTAGGGCTGATATCTTAAACAAAATAAATGGACCATTTCATTTTCTCTCAAATTTATTTCCAAGAGTGTTTATTTTGCCTTGATACCAAAGGACTTTATCTCTTGGCCTAAGCCATAAGAGATTTTCACTTATCTATTATGCCTAGTCTTTTTGGCTTTTTGAATTGCATGCAAGGTCTCCATCTCAGGTCCATTTTTGGATTCCATCTTGGACTCCATTTTGGGTCCATCTTAGACTCCATCTCGGGTCCATCTTAAACTTCATTTTGGACTCCATCTCAAGTCCATCTTAGACACTTCCACGTATTATATATTAGTCCTCTTATATCCTTTTTTAAAGACTCACTTATTATTCGTTTCGTGCTCGTTCCTTGAGCACTTCATCCATTAAGAGTTCCACTCTCACTCTCGACTTTTTGAGTTGGAGCTTTTAGTCCAAATGTGTTACGCTCATTTGGCTTCTACCTCAGCCACTACCACGTGGCACCCTTTTGGCTCCTCTTTGGGGCCTAGGGATTTTGTGTCTCACAACTCCACCACCCATAGACAAAGTTCGATGTCCTTATCGAATGATAAAACATTTTATAAAGTAATCCCATCTTGGATTAACATTTTTCATCTTTGGCACCTAATTAATATTCGTCAATGGTTTGATATCAAAAGCTCACTATGCCTTGCCCATCCTCTAAGAAATATAATCTCTCTAATTTAAAAACTCATTAGACCATTTGTGGTGATTCTCTCCCTTTATTTGATTTAGTTCTTGGTAAACCCGTTAGGGACAACTTCTCTAACTTAATCTAACTACTCATTCCTGAGTAGTCTCAACTTCCCTCAACATAACTATTTCATTTTGGAGCTTTTATTTTTGACTTCTCAAAGTCAATTTTCTAGATGTCTCCGACACCTTACATTGCACATGTTGTGCAAGCTCCACTTCCCCATCCTAAAAAATTCTTTACTTGAGGACACCATCATCCTCTCTTCTATTTCGTGCCACTTTAGGCACTAAGTTCTATTTACCCATAATTTGTGCTAGGGCTATCCACAATTTTATCGTTTGGCTACTTTGCCACTCCCTCTCTTGGAGCTTTCACCTTTTGCCAAATTAGAGCATTTAGGAATTCATCTTTGGAAACACATTTCTTTTCCCACAATCTATTAGCACCTAACACATGAGTGTTATTTGCCTAATATTGACATTTCAATTTCTTTTAATGATTTTTATAGACCATTCTTGGCTACTAATCTTTTGTTCCTATCCTTTAATTGTTACACCAAGCAACATAAGATCATTACCTTCATCTTCAAGATATTCATTTGGTTCCATAGCAAAGGCTTTACTTTTGCCAAGTCTAGGGGGTGTTCACTTCTAGTAAGTTTTCCTAATATTTTCTACTTTAGGCTTTATCCATGGCTCAACTTTGTGACCCACCTATGGGTTTTTATTTGGAGACTATTTTCTTGAATTTACAATACCATTATATTATTATAGTTCATTTCCCTTAGGTGTTTTTCCCACTTGGTCACCTTGACCAAGCCACACTATTATCAATAGTTAAAATCAACACTTTGAACTAGGAACTTTATTCCTTAACCTTACAAGGACTTTGTCTTTGTTTAGCAGTAAGATCACTTAGTGATCTAACCTTGACACCTTAATAGATTTGCCAATAAATACTAAATCTTCCAGACCTTTAAGTTGTTGACTATGACCATTAGGGCATCCCCCACACTTGGCGGTGCGCCCAAGTCAGCCCTTCCGACCAAGGGTCCATAGTAACTGAGATTGAGTGTCCCCATCTCATTCACCATGTCTTTAGTGCCACTTGCACCAAACTGTTCAAGTTAGATATGATGAGATTTCACACTAGGCAATCTAATCGTGCATCACGACTCCGGGGCATCCCTCGCTTGGCAGTGTGCCCAAGCTAATCTCTTTACTAAGAGTCCATGACTACCAAAAAATGAGTGTCCTCATATTCCAAACCATCACCACGCCCTAGTGAGTTGGGACTTGAAGCTAAGCATTAAAGGGTTGGGACTCAAATCTAATCTCCGTATATGCATCTATGGATGGCATCACCAAGTATGCCTAGCATGACTCCTCACACTGGTGCACCAATTTATACTTAAAGCACGTTACAGATCATAATTTAAAAACTTAATTCCTTTGAATTGCCAAGTTCTTTCACTTGACAAATCTATGATCATGCATGAACTCTTCCATGCTTGGCCCCATATGCCACCCCTTTTTTAAGTCAACACCTTCAGCTAAGGTTTTTGTTCCCTCTCGACTTGCCAATCTCGTTTAGCAAGTCACTTGATTAGTGTAACATAGTTTCATGCATAAACGTGAAAGTCCTTAACCATCGATTTTCATTCAAATCCATCCCTTTGAACACTCGGGAATTACTTCTCTAACCTTGATAGCCTCACCTCATGACAAGCTTCAAGATTATACTTCTGTTACACCACTTTAATTTCACGTGTTTTATAAATCCCTTGGACATTAGATAACACTTTCTATCCATTATTTGTTAGGGACTTAGTCCTTTAAGCCTTATCTAATGCATTTATGATACCAAACACCACTTCTTAATGTTTTATAGTGTTTAGATGTCCCAATAATGACTTTCTTGACAATGAGCATTTCCCTTTTTAACATTGACTTACTATATCTCAACCTAACCAATTTATCCCCTAAAGGGTATATCTAATGTCCTTAGCCTAATAAGAAGTCTTGGGTAATTAACTTCTACCCATCTAATCAATTATTTTACACTTTTTGCTTAGTTGCTTCATAGTTGTCAAGTCTTACAACTCATTACTAATGTTTCCACACCTCCATCATTATTTGGGTCACCACACTCTAATTGTATGCCTTCCAGCTTAGGCTATACCATTCTTATTTCCATTGGGATTCTTTTGGTAAGGGGTTCTCATGAACTCATTAACTTGACCTCAAGGCATCACACTTTGGTATATTTGGTGTCTCCACACCATCAGTTCTATAAGCCTACTTTTATGACACTTTTCACTTATGTCTAAGTCTTTGCCGAGACAAAAGTAGTTGTTTCTCATGCCAACTATCAGTTAGCACTACACCATGGTGTTCACACACAACTCCATGCCAAAGTTACTTTCTTTTGGGAACACCTTTCCCACAAATTTAGTATGGCACATTCTACTATCAATGAAATACTCACTATTCTCATATGTGAATTATATGATCCTCTCCATCCTTCCTAGGGTATAACACACCTTAGTACAAATGTTTTTATCAATCCTTTAGGACCATTCCTTGACTCCACTTGAGTCATCCAACTTTTTTGACTTTGTTAATTTGATGACCCATAAAGTCCTACTTTTGAGGTACCAGCTCATTGGAATATAATTTCTTGTATTCATGTCTTATTCATAAGGACCATCTTTGCAAGTGTTATTCCGACACTGTCGCGCATGTGACTTCGGGTATCGAAAGTTACCTGTCGACTAGTCCTTATGGACATTCTTACCTTACTGCCACGATGGCAGGAGGTCGGTATTGCTGGTTCCCTTTATTAGCCCCTCTTGTTCAAGTGTTAGTAAACTGGACTTTGCATCTGTACTTGGCCGGATGAGCATAAGGAAGGAATTCCTAAGTGTCTATTTAGCTGAGCATACTTGGCCCGGCTTGTTAGTTCTCTTTTGCTCTGTCTTGCACTGGCTTGACAAGAACCCTCGCGTATTGAGATTGGTCCCTCAATATCGCTACATGATAGCTTACCGTGTCTGCCAAACACCCTCGCTATCATGCCTTTTGTGTTAGTCTCATTTCGGTCCCAAATGCTATTTGTGGAAAGTGTCCAGATTTGCTCATTTGGCATATCTACGGAACGTAGAGATTGTCCTGAACACAATGGTGTTCGTCCCGTGTCCAAATTCGCAATCTAGGGACATTCCATATTTAGTAAGTTTCGAGTTTGTCCCAGAGACTAACTCCTGATACTAAGGGAGGCTTGGGGTGAAAGCCCAAAGCGTGTGTTCCTCAAGGGGGGGGGGGCTATAGGGGGTTCCAAATGTATAGTAGGGATAGTGGGTAGGTCGGGCATGGCCGACCAACCTAAGGCATAGTCTAGCTCCCGCTTGCGTGCCTGTCCTTGTTCTGCGTCCGGCTTGGGTCTAAGCCCAAGTTCCATTCCATGCTAGTTGGTGGAGTACCCATATCCTCACGTTAGGCCACCGGTATGCCGAAATAACACCAGACCCCGTTTGGCTCCGTTTTGCGTGCTGGTCCTGGCATTGGGATGCTGGTTGCTCCAGGACTGTTCCAAGTCGCTCCGGGCTCCTGTCCCTTCGCTCCTTGGGCTTTATGCTCGGGAGTTGCTCCGTGGTTCGGTTCCGTCACTCCTTGGCTCCATGTTTGGGAGTTTGGCACCGTTCCTTTGTTCAGTGGCCCAAGGCCCTGAACCTCGGGTTCTTATGGACACGTGGCATGTGACATGTGGCATCTGTCACGTGGCACAAAGAGGGTTTAGGTTCCGCTTCGTGGTGTTATCCTATGGTAAATCACCATAGGATAAAGGGTCAAAACCACGTGCGCTACATTTGGTATCAGAGACAGGTTGAGTCTCAGTGAGTACTATTCAATGAGATTGGGCAACTAGTCTCGTTGCATACGCAGAGATGAAAACGATAATCCGAGTGGGTACATGTTTGGTGCAAAGGGTTCACATTCGTTCTTGGGTATGGTTTTGGTTACCTTTTGTACCTAATAATGTGAGCTTGCTCTTGGGCTCATAGGATGGATTTGAGATGCTCCGTTAGCACGAGTTTACGCTTGGACTCGTGAGTGAGGCGCATTAGCAACTCGAGGATATGCTTTGAGTTGGCAGGATTAATGTTAGCCTATCGGTGGTTCCATGAGTTGTTCCATGTACCGTGGGTGAAAGCAAACTTTCCCTGAGTTTGCTATGAGTGGCAAATAGGCTGGTCCGTAGCTGTTTAGCACGGCACTAGTGGATCCTTCCAAGGCATGATTACAAGTGGATTAATCAAGACTGTAGGGATTAGTCTATTAGTTCAGGTAGTCATTGCCGTGCTCTCTCATAAACTTTTCTCGGATTGGACTGAAGGTAGTGCGAAAGCAAGCTTGAGGTTTAGTCAAAGATGAGACCGAAAAGAGAGTAGTCAGGGACGGAGGATCAAACACGTAAATCATCTTTTCTTCTTGGAGAGATGATTTGCAACGAGGTGTTAACTCATTGCTCGTATTCACATTATGCAATCAAGAATCCCTATTTTGATGCATGATGAATATGATGGTCTTACAAGTGGTGAGTTATGGGATAGATAGTGGTGAAACGCTAAACCATTGTGTCTAGGCTCACTATTGGAAGACTTGGGTTACAATGCTTAATTCTTTTCTGGGGAACCTTGCTATTGCTCCTTGAGTAGCTTGGTGTTGGATTAGTGTTGAGTTTGGTCGGATAGAGAGTGGCATGAGTATGTCCATGTTGTGAACAAAAGTTAGTGGTATTAAGTGTTATAAATCTCTATTGGTGGGGTGTGGCATTTATGTTGCATTTTATCGAATTGAGTTGACACTTGATATTCACATAAACCTTTGCAGTACTGACATGGGCATTGCTCATAGTGTTGCTTGATTGATGATCAAGTCATTGTGATTTATATCATATCCATGTGATAATGAGCAATGTGTTTACGAAGTTGCTTGGTTAAATGATGATCAACCCCAAAGTGGTTGATGGTGAAGCTAAGTCTACTTGCACGAAGTAGCATTGTAGTAGCTTTGACTAGATTCTTAATGGTGGTCCATTATGCTAAGCTTAAGTTGGTTCCTTAGTTCCTTAAGTTTGCCCATTGTGGTGTTGGAAAGGGTTGTAGCATTTGTTATAGCTCATTAGTTGATCCGTTAGCACTTGGAGTAGATTGTTGGATGGAGAAGGTGTGTAGTTGGGGCATTGACATCACTAGCACTTGTGTTAGTGGAAGTGGCATTGTTACTTCGAGTAATGAGGAATTTTCCTTAGAGCTTGATTTTCCATGTCATTTTTTCTTGTTAGTGTTTTAGCTTCACATTGGATCTTGAAAGTGATTGAAGAACAGTGTTAGTGCAATGTGGATATCCGAAGATGTGGTCTTCGTGATCAAGCCTTGGATATTCCATTTGCATTTTTACGGATATCAGTGTTGGATGTCGAAAGAATGGGCAAAAAGATGTTCGAGGCTTAAGCATACTATGGGTCATGAGCATTTGTGTTGAGGTGAACCTATGTGAAGTTGTTAGTAGGAGGAAGTTGGTTGAGTCTTGAAAGTTTGTATTCCTGGACTGAGAGTCATTCTTTTTCTAGGATGGAAATTTTCCACAAATTTTCTTAGACTTTTCTAATAGCTGATCTGTTATCACTTTGTCCGAAAACCATTCCGTTTTCGTAAGCCAGTACAAACTAGTGAAGGGGTTGGAGTTGACTTCGGTTGGCTTAAACCTTAGTATGTAGTTTGTATGATGCGGCCTGAAAGGGATGCTGACTTTTGGGGCTAAGGCAATTGAGTTGGATAGAGTCTGGAGTTAGTGTAGAAAAGTGGCTGTTGCACTTTTCTATAAAGGTGACCCTTGTGCCTTTCTTTTGTAGCGTTATGCTTGGTGGCAGGTTGCACTTTGCATTTTGTTAGACTCTATGAGAGTAGTGAACTCTCACTGATCTTGACTTGGTCTTGGTGGCCCTGTGCCTTGGCTGAGGATGGTGATGTTCAACTTAGTTGTTTGAGTTTGAGATGTTGGTACCCATACTGTAGCTTTGTCTATGAGGAGGTTGTGTACCAATATGAGTCCATCTCATGGTCTTCACTTTAGTTTCGGCTAAGTGTTGGTCATGCATAGCTAGCCTCTTCAAGGCATGCTCAGAGCTAGTGGCTAAATGCATTGGTGAGCTTATCGCGGTTGAGTTGGATTCGAGTGGTCATTTAGTTTGTGCTTGTCCATGAACCTTTATCTTATATTTGGGGTATTACGTTCATGTTGGACAAGTGTGTAACTCAATGGCATGAGTTAGTGTTTGGGTCTTGTGAAAAGCAAGACAAGTGATTGTTGGTTGCTTTGCAACTAGTGATTGCTTGTAGACTTTGTCAAGGGCTTTGGACACTTGCTTCGCTTGATGAAGATTTAGCAGTGATGGGTTTACTTTACCGGATGGTATTGCGGAGGATCGTGTCATTTGACTTACATGGGTTTTCTATGTTGGCATGTCGACTCTACCTCTGTTGGTATTATTTGGTTGCGTTTAGTTCATAGTGTTGGATTTCATTGAGTCTTGGATGTGGTGATGCACTCCTTGAGGAAGTGTTATCTGTACCTGAGTAATGTTGAAGAACTAGTCTCGGATACTGACTAAAGTATCTTCGACTTTGGTTAGCTTGGTTGCAAGAGAGTTTTGAGTGGTGATTCACTCTTGCTTTCTTTTAGCTTTGTTCTGATGTTGATGGCATTGAGGTGATGCCTTGTCATTGATATTATTAACGTTGAGATTCAAGTGAGATGAAATGTCTATCCTTAGGATTGATATTGCGTTTCATTAGTCTCGATGAAAATAGTGTTAATGATTTGGCTATGGCTTTGTGTTATTGGCATTCGTGCATTTGCTAGTTAGCAACTGTGTTGACGTTCAAACAAGCGGAATGGCAAGTTTGAATTAGTTGTGTTCTAGACGAGGTTATTTAGTAGGGGTTGAGCTTTGGCTTTTCCTTGAAAAGTGATTTAGTCATGGACTATGCTAACTCTACAAATGGGAGAGTTAGTGATCGATATTGGAATATTTAAATCCTTATGGGATTTTAGTTGAAATATATTGATCATTGATGATTCTTTTTGTGCTTGTTATGAAGTGAGTTACGTCTTGCTATGGATGGATTCATGGAGGATCGTTTGGTGATCACTTGTCCAGCATAGCTTCGTTATGCTTAGCTTTTGGATTGATGCAGACATGCTCTTCATTAGCTTGGCATTATGAAGTTTAGCTTATGGATGTGTTGAGGAGGATATTGTGGGTTGAACTATAATTTCTTCTTTAGCATTGAAGTTAGTTCATGCGAAACTTGTGATCATTGTTAGGAAAGATTTAGCTATAGACTTCTTCGAGCTTTTGGTTCTTTGAGCTTTATGCTCGTTGTTCCATTTGTTAGAAGTTGTTGGGGAGGGCATTTTGGCTTGTTAGCTTCGATGAAGTTAGTATTTGCATCTGGCAATCATTGGTGATGATTAATTATCATCTAAGATAGTTGATTATCCTTGTCAAGGGTTTTGCTTGGTTGTTGTTGATATAAAATGATTCGCTGCTCTTTGAGATAGTGGATTCTTTCTTAGACAATGATTATGCATCTCTTTATTGATGGGATGATTGATGATCTTTCGTGATAGTTAGTTGTTTTCTTTGATGGCTTGTGGCTTTTTGCAATATCACATGTTCTTTGTGATTTGCTCTGGATTGGTCTCTTGGGTTTGAGACATCAATAGGATGTTGCTAACACTTGCTTAGGCAACTTGAGTTCCTTGGTATTGTTGGTTGGGATCTGTTTAGATTGGCTTTTGTGATAGTTGGCAGGAATGAGTGTTTGTTGGTCTTACCGCATTCATTCTCTTCTGTTGATTGTTGCTCGAGTTAGTTTTGATAGATTTGAATGTTATTTCCTTTGGGTAATACATTTGCGAGCATTTTGCTTATTAGTCAATGATACTTTGTGTTCTTTGAGTTATCTTTCGTAAGTTGTTTAGCATACTATCTGCCATCTTCAGTAGTTAAGTTTTGTCATTGAGTTTTCTCAATGATGCGCTTGCTATTGAGTTTTGTTAGATGGTGATTCCTATGTTTCCCAATTATGATGATCTTGGTGGTTCCTATACTATAATACTAGTTTATCGGATGATAACTTACTTGGAATACTTTTGTGTTCTAATATAAGATATACTCACTGATAATTAAGACTCTAAGATATCATTGTTTATGACTTTGATATTGTCCATCTATTGATCTTTGAGTTTGGGCCAGTATAGGTAGACTGGCTTCGGCACTTTGTGTGCATGTTGAAATCTCTAGTCATGGGGTAGCTACTGTCGACTGGTCACATAACCCGCCTCTCTGTCGATGTTCCTTATTTCGTTGAAAGGGCGTGACCGTGTAAACAACTCTAACTGCCTGTTTACAGTAGTCTATCTAAACCTTACCGACGGGTTTGGTTTCTTTGCTCAGGAGGGTTGGGGCCTCTAGCTTCTCTCTCTATGTCTCTGCGGGCAGGGCATATCACACTTTTGTAAGCTGGGTGACTCCCAGAGCAGCAGGGGTGGCTGACTCCGTTGGTTATTTCCTTGTCGGCGACGGCCGGAAGGTGTCTGAGCTGGTAGCGCATCCGCGTTAGACAAAGAGGTTGCCCCCTAACTCATTTAAGTTGGTGCATTTCTCACATAGTGTGAGTACCGTGAACTTTTTCTGGAGTTGTTTCCTTGGCGGTATTCTAGACTCGAGTATGCATCGACGAGGACGTCGATCTTCCCAAGGGGGGGAGAGTGTCGCGCATGTGACTTCAGGTATCGAAAGTTACCTGTCGACTAGTCCTTATGGACATTCTTACCTTACTGCCACGATGGCAGGAGGTCGGTATTGCTGGTTCCCTTTATTAGCCCCTCTTGTTCAAGTGTTAGTAAACTGGACTTTGCATCTGTACTTGGCCGGATGAGCATAAGGAAGGAATTCCTAAGTGTCTATTTAGCTGAGCATACTTGGCCCGGCTTGTTAGTTCTCTTTTGCTCTGTCTTGCACTGGCTTGACAAGAACCCTCGCGTATTGAGATTGGTCCCTCAATATCGCTACATGATAGCTTACCGTGTCTGCCAAACACCCTCGCTATCATGCCTTTTGTGTTAGTCTCATTTCGGTCCCAAATGCTATTTGTGGAAAGTGTCCAGATTTGCTCATTTGGCATATCTACGGAATGTAGAGATTGTCCTGAACACAATGGTGTTCGTCCCGTGTCCAAATTCGCAATCTAGGGACATTCCATATTTAGTAAGTTTCGAGCTTGTCCCAGAGACTAACTCCTGATACTAAGGGAGGCTTGGGGTGAAAGCCCAAAGCGTGTGTTCCTCAAGGGGGGGGGGGCTATGGGGGGTTCCAAATGTATAGTAGGGATAGTGGGTAGGTCGGGCATGGCCGACCAACCTGAGGCATAGTCTAGCTCCCGCTTGCGTGCCTGTGCTTGTTTTGCGTCCGGCTTGGGTCTAAGCCCAAGTTCCATTCCATGCTAGTTGGTGGAGTACCCATATCCTCACGTTAGGCCACCGGTATGCCGAAATAACGCCAGACCCCGTTTGGCTCCGTTTTGCGTGCTGGTCCTGGCATTGGGATGCTGGTTGCTCCAGGACTGTTCCAAGTCGCTCCGGGCTCCTATCCCTTCGCTCCTTGGGCTTTATGCTCGGGAGTTGCTCCGTGGTTCGGTTCCGTCACTCCTTGGCTCCATGTTTGGGAGTTTGGCACCGTTCCTTTGTTCAGTGGCCCAAGGCCCTAAACCTCGGGTTCTTATGGACACGTGGCATGGACACGTGGCATGTGACACGTGGCATCTGTCACGTGGCACAAAGAGGGTTTAGGTTCCGCTTCGTGGTGTTATCCTATGGTAAATCACCATAGGATAAAGGGTCAAAACCACGTGCGCTACAGACACTTGATTATTTTCCGTTTCCTATGGGTTATTTTTGCCCCTTAGGACTATCTGTTCATATAATGAGAATACCAACTCATCCTCTAAATACACCCCTAACTCCTTGGGTTATTCTAGCATTTATAAAAAGTAGCCCCAGCTACCATTTCAAGGACTCGTGTCCTTATCTATATTTGACCTCCCATAGTCATTAATTTTAGTCTCAAATTCATGAACACTAGCCTCAATTATATAAGGATAATCTTATGACTCCTTTATTGTTTTGGAGTCTCTATCTTTCTCGTGATCCCAACTTTAATTATTTACCACAACTACATTAGCCAATTTGCTAAGTTAAATGTTCATCTAGATCACATCCTCAACTCTTTAAAGAAAACTTTATACTATTTCTAAGATCCCAAAGTTGTTCTTTTATTGGCCCTTTTCTATTTACCATATTGCCTACAAATTCCAATACCAAATTGTAAGTGATTAAATTTTCTATTCTACTTTAGTCACTTAACTATACTTACTCACAACCTCCATAAATCCTATTCCAGACTTAGGGCTTGTTAGCCCCAAAAATGGCAACCATGCCACTCAACCTTTGCACTTAGTCCAAGTGCTTCACATGTTTAATCCCATGACTGATACCCAAAGGTACTACTAACATATTAGCCCGTTACACTAAAGCTATGCCTATTCACTTTTGTCATATGATAATCCAACACCACCTACATCATAATCCTGTCTCTCCAAAACTAGACCATCCATCCATGAGTGATCATCCTAAATCCACTCTTTAGCATCCTTAGGATGCCCACAAACATGGGGAATAACCTTCCCCAATATCCCTTTTTTGGTCCCCACCAAATCCCTTTCTGTCCATAGTCGTGTCTGCCAACACTGCCACTAGGTCAAGGCCCACAGGCCTGACCACTAAGTCTCACTATCCTTTGGAACTTTTTCACCATGTGACTGCATCCTTGGTCACTACACCAGAGGACTGCTCCTCTTCCTTTCCACAGTCCAGGCTTTGGGACAACATTTCAAAATTTTATGGCCCTATGCAAGCCTTATGGGTACTCTTCCCACCTTTTACCTTTGGGTGTATAAGCTTATGATTTTAAACTTCCTAAGAGGTCACCTAACCCAGTACTATTTAAACCTAAGAACACTATCCCAAGACCCTTAACCAATTGAAAAAGGTTTTGCACTTTTATTCATAGGCTCTTTCCCTTTATATTTGAACCTTATAAATCATCTCTCAAGTTGTTTTCTTTGGTTATTTACAATCCACCATATTTCCTTGCAAGTTCATGCTCTCATGAACAAAAGTTGAGAGCCGCAACTCTCCCGAGAGCCCCACTCTCTTGACAACCTACCCTTCACGTTAAGCCCAGCCGAAGCAAGTTAGATCTGCTAGATGTCAATCAACATATGGTGCAATTCCCCTAAGCCAACCAATAGAGTTGGACCTAAGACCACTCTAATACCAAATATAAGCTCATGAATTTAGACTTCTCGGGAAGTCTTTAAACCCAAGGATGTTTAACCCCAAATATCCCAAGACCCTTAACCAATTTAAAAAGGGGGTGCACTATTATTCATAGGTCTTTTCCTTTTATATTTGAACCCCATAGATTGTATCTCAAGTCATTCTCTTTAGTTGCTTATAGAGTGCTCTAGCCATGGGGCTAGAGTGAGGTTCCGTTGAGCCATGCCAAGTATCCAAATAGGTAATGCCACCCACACTTGGATTGGGAACATCAACCATTCGATCTCCCAAGGGAACTAGAGTTAGCTCTTGAACACTTCACCAAGCTACCCCACTTGTTAGTCCATATTCACTCTAGCTTTGGACTCCTCAGTGGATATATCATCACCCAACACGTGGGCATAGCCTTCCTAGGTCACACTAGCCTTTCCTACCCAAACTGGCTCCATTAGGGTCCAACCCCCACACTCTCCCTATTATACTTTTAAAACCTCTTGCACTCGAGTATGCATGAACGGGGATGTTAATCTTCTCTAAGGGGGAGAGTGTCGTGAATGTGACTTCGGGTATTGAAAGTTATATGTCGGCTAGTCCTTTTGGATATTTTTTCCTTACTACCATGACGGTAAGAGGTCAATATTGCTAGACCTATTATTAATCTCTGCTTAAGTTAGTTGAGAAACTAGTCATCATATGAGCATTTATGCTAGAAGGGCAATAAGGAAGGAAATCCTAAGTTGTCATTTAGTTAAATATACTTGACACGGTGACGAGAAACTCATGATGTTGACTTGCACTTGCTAGTGTTGAGTTTGGTCCCTCAATATTTGCTAGATGATAACTTACCATGTCTGCCAAATACCCTCACTATCATATCCTTTGTGTTAGTCTCATTCCGGTTATAAATGTTATTTATAGAAAGTGTCTAGATTTGCTCATTTGGCATATTTATAGAATATAGAGATTTTCCTAAACATAATGGTGTTTGTCCTGCGTCTAAATTCACAATTTAGCACCATTAGTTCTAAGATTATTTTACCTTTTTAAATAGAGATCAAAGTGATGGTAGTAGTGTCTCCAATATTGATGCTTATACCTAGCAACAAACTTTACAACTCTATATTCCACATTTATAGTGTGAAGATTATCAATTGCTTTGTTTGGCAAAAGTTTGATTAGCTTACGAGGTGATATATGCATTCTAAATATGGGCAGAAATTGAGCCATGACTTTTACTTGAGTAGTTATATAATTTTGCTTACATGGAAAATATCCACTAAGTGGAAATTCTCTCATGTGAAGAGGTACATACACTTATGGATCATGTATCACAAAGGGTGGTTCATGCCTTGCAAAGGGTGTTTCACACTTTGAGTGGTGAGTATTTCCCCATGCCAAAAAAGAGCAACAAAGTATACAAGAAGGTCCATCTTCTCCAGAATTACCCACTCTTTGGGTCCTTATCCTCCCAGTAGAATGACCTCCAATTTAGAAGTGTGGACGAGTTAAAGATGTATCTAAAATAGTAGCACTTGACTTGTACAAAATGCAATCACAATGAGTGTGGCAACTTAGACTACTTCAACAATGACAATATTAGCCAGCCAAGGTACTATTGTAAATAGTGTAGGAAAAAATTCACCTAAGGTGGAAAAACAAGGCCCACCTATATGAAGTGGCCAAGATCAAGCAACACTTAGGAAGTGTCAAGACCCCCAACAAGATCAAGACTAAAAAATGTAGAAGACAAAAAGAAAAATTAGTGGAAACGAAGAAGAAGTCTTAGACTGGCGTTGATTCAGATTGTAGAGAAATGGAACAAGGCTAACCTATATATACTATAGGTTGATGAAGCTCCACCACTTTTGGATCGAGGACGGCCTAAATATAGCTGAGGTCGAGGAGGCACCATGTCATCATCAGGAATGTGGTTCGAGACTTAGGAATTATACAGGAAATCAAAGAGTCAGGAATAGAGAAGTGTCTCGAGAGTTAGAAATGTGGTCTGCGGGTGAGGAATCTGGTGAGAGTTAGGAATGTGGCAAGAATTGGGGGATTCCTGACAACACCCCCTCCTCAAGAACAAGTGGAATGAGGATGTAAATAAGAACGAAGAGGAGGATGAGATGGGCGGCGAGGGATGGGAGATGGAGAATGAAAAATGAGAAGGATAGCGAAAGTGGAAGTCCTGAACAAGGTCAGGAGAATGAATTAGGTTGTTTGCAGATTCCCAAGTGCATTCCTCAGGTCCGTAACCCTTCCAGTCTACCAGATAGTAAAATTTAGACCGTGAGATCTTGGAATCAAGGATGTCTTGAACCTTGTACTCAGACCCATCCTCAAGCTGCACTGGTGGAGGCGGAGGAATGACCCGATTTGGAATAGGACTAGGAATATAAGGCTCAAGGAGAGAGGAGTGAAAAACCGGGGTGAATTTGATATGAGAAGGGAAGTGCAAGGTGATAAGTGACAGGATTAATGATGGTAGTGATAGGGAAAGGACCGAGGCATTTGAAATCAAATTTGGGACATAGCCTAGTGGTGGAGATATTTCACATGAGGAGCCAGACTTTATCCCTGATATTGTAAGGGGGACAATCCTGATGATGGACATTGGCAAATGTTTTGTGAGATTTTTAAGCACGATGGAGGTGGAAGGAGATGGAGATGTGGATTTCCTAGAGGTTGGAGACAAATGCCTTAGAGCAGGGATTTGAACAAGAGGATTTGGATGGAGAAGGAAGTGAGATATTGAATCGAGGATTTCAGCTAGAGTTTGCAAAGGAGGGGGAAACTCGAAGGGAGGAGTGAACAGAGTTGTTATAGGAGAACTCAGCAAGGGGAAGGATATCGAACCAGTCATCCTGATGATAGTTGATGAAGCACCTCAGGAATTGTTCCAATGTTTGAATCGTTCGCTCGGACTATCCATCAGTTTGAGGATGATACACCGAAGAAAGGTTGGCCTTCACTCCAAGCAGCTGCAAAAACTGTTGCTAGAAATGAGAGATGAACTGAGGTCCCCGATCCAAAACCACATCTGTAGGAATCCCATGAAGTCAGAAAATTTCCCTAAATACTAGTTTTGCCATGTCCTCGCCCGAAAACTCTTTGGTACACGGCAGGAAGTGCACCATCTTTGTGAAGCGATCCACCATGACTAAAATGCTGTTGAAGCCACAGGCTAGGGGCCAGGGAAATTGCCATAACTTGAAGCCGATCAAGACCGAGGATAACCTAATCCTGTTGATCGAAGGCAGGATTACCAGGCCTGAGACTAAGATAGGAGCGCCTTGAAAGAGCATCAGGAAGGCCCTGAAGCTTTCCAAGTTTGTACTTAATAACAAAGTCAAACCAACTCAAGAATTGTGCCCACCTTGCTTGACGACGGCTCAAAACTCGGGAAGTGGCAAAGTACTCGAAATTTTTGTGATCCGTCTAGACCGTTGTTTGATAGCTCGCCCCCTCCAAGAAACGACACCACTCTCCAAAGGAATCCACAATGGCAAGGAGCTCCTTGTCGTGGATTTCATAATTGATCTTCGCAGGCTGGAATTTCCGAGAATGGAAAGCAACTAGATGAAATTCCTGATCTGCTCCGAGTTGAGACAGCACAGCACCGATAGCAAAGTCAGAGGCATCCGCCTCGATGAAGAAAGGTTGTGAGGGATCAGCGTGGATCAAGACGGGAGCAAAATTGAAGGCCGACTTGAGTGTGTCAAAGGCCTACTGGGCAGCAGCAAACCAAGAGAAGGGAACATTCTTGTGAGCGAGATGCGTGAGAGGAAGGACAATGTCGGAGTAGTGATCAATGAATTTGCGGTAGAAGTTGGCAAAGCCAAGGAAAACCTAAACGTCCAACATTGATTGTGGAGGCTCCCATTCGAGAATAGTCTTGACTTTGGCAGGATCCATCGTTATACCCTCATGAGTGACAATGTACCCAAGGAACTCCACAGACTCTTGATCGAAGAAACATTTCTCAAACTTCGCGTATAAGCCGTGTTCTTGCAACTTTGCCAGCACCTTGCACACATGCTCGTCGTGCTCCTCCTGAGTTTTTGAGTAGATGAGGATGTCATCAAGGTGTATGCTCCATGGAGGTCGATCTTGGTGAAGAAGCGGGCACCGCCGAGGTGTTCCAACAGGTCCGAGATCAAGGGTAGCAGATAACGATTTCGAACAGTCACCTTGTTTAAACCTCAATAGTCGATGACTAATTGCAAACTCCCATCCTTCTTCTTGACAAAGAAGACAAGCGCTCTAACTAGGGACTGCGAATGTTGAATGTACCCCAAGGCAAGTTTCTTGTCCACATACTCTTTGAGGGCCTTAAGCTCGGACGGGGATAACCCATAGATAGACCCCCACAGAGGTGACGCTCCTTCCTGTAAATCAATGGGACAGTTGTAAGGTCAATGAACAGGCAGTACACTAGCTTTTTTCTTGTCAAACACATCCCCAAAATCATGATACTTCTCAAAAAAACTGACAGGAAAAACATGCAAAGCAAAAAGGAAAACAAGTTCTTCGTGAAGGAGTTATTTCATAGTGATTGTGGAGATAGGAGGAGGTGTACAATTGAATGGAATGATGAGACAAGGATACTGTCCAGTGTAAGATGGAAGAGAGGGAAAAGAAGAGGGTGAAAACTTCGTAGAGTCAGGAACAGAACCCAATTTGAGTTTAGGGAACTTTTCCTGATTCAGACTCGATGAACAGTAGGGGAAGATGTGGGAGATGGTGACGTGGGAGAGACGAGCTGTAATTCCTTCCAACAGATCTAAGGCTGGTGTAGTTGGAACCAAGGAAGGCTGAGCACCAAAGAGGAGGACTTGTTATTGATGATGTTGAAGGCGATATCGGTGATGGTGGACCCGATGTGTACTCGAACGGGCAACATTTCCCTAAGTCCAGAAGATGGAAACACAAAATCTAAGGCCTTCAACCCTCAGATCCTGTATGGTAGGAAAGAGAAGAACGTGATGTCAGGCAGCAAAGTTTATGTCCATGAAGCAGAAAGTTGCACCCAAGTCTAGTAGCACCAGAGCCTTGAGTCCTGATTGTCCGATGAAAGAAAGGAGACATGGGATGCGGAGGTTGCGGGAATTGGTGGTGGCTTTGATGAAAGGTGGTGAGAAGCTTGATAAAAAAGGAAAGTGATTTTTATTTGAGGAGTCCAAACAAACAGCTCCTACTCTATTTAGATAGGGTTGTTTCCCAACTGCAACAGAGGTGGACCTTGAGGCAGAGTGAACTCAAGCAGTTGGGGAGGCTTCTTGGGACACACAACTACTTTGTGATTAAGATCAGCACAGTAGAGGCAAAGATTATGAGATACTCGATGTTGCTTTTCAACAGGACTCAACTTCCCTCTGATGAGTCGGGGAGTACCAGAAATACCTATCGGGACCGGAGCAGTAGGTTCAAGAGTATGCCCCGAAGACTCAAGCTAGGATTCCTGAGTCTGGGACAGGAAAATGGCGGCACGGTGACTTTCCTGACAACGTTCAAAGAGGCAATTGTCACATCAAACAGTTTTGTTGATGGCATCTGATAGATCCATGGGATCCTCCATGGTGAGTAACAAATCCTTGACACCATTGTTGAGGCCAAAATGAAATTGATCAATCAAGGCCCACTCATCCTACTGAGTGTCCAAGGCAAGGAGTTAGAACTCCACAGCATAGATCGAGGTAGGACAAGACCCCTAAGAGAGATGTCTCATCTTTGTGGTGGTAGCCCGAACCCAATCCGTTTCGCCAAAACATGCTTCAAGCTTCTCTTTCAACAACTAAAGATCCATCAACTCCAGAACCATGACCCCTTTCATGCTCTTCTCCAGGAGAGGAGAAAACCATGACAAAGCTGCACCTTCAAGCAACGTTCGAATCGTGCCAATTTGAGACTCGGGAGTGGGGTACCGCCGATGTTGAAGTGCGAAGATCAACTCCATCTGGTTCAGGAATCCATGAAGCTTCGAATGCTTGCTTGAGAACTTCGCCAAGAAACTCACCTTCTATTCAGGAACTCTACTTGATCCTTGAGCCGAAAGTGAAGCAAGCTCCTATTACATGTGAAGAGGGTCGCCTTCAGCTCGGTATTCTCTGTAGCACATGTGGTTTTGACCTTTTATCCTATGGTGATTTACCATAGGATAACACCACGAAGCAGAACCTAAACCCTCTTTATGTCACATGACACATGCCACGTGTCATATACCACATGTCCAAAGGATAGTGGTGCGGAACCCGAGGTTCAGGGCCTTGGGCCACTGAACAAAGGAACGGTGCCAAACTCCCAAGCATGGAGCTAAGGAGTGACAGAACCGAACCACGGAGCAACTCCCGAGCATATAGCCCAAGGAGCGAAGGGACAAGAGCCCGAAGCGACTTGGAACAATCCTAGAGCAACTAGCATCCCAATGCTAGGACTAGCACACAAAACGGAGCCAAACAGAGTCTAGTGTTATTTTGGCATACCGGTGGCCTAATGCAAGGACATGGGTACTCCACCAGCTAGCATGGTGTGGAGCTTGGGCTTAGACCCAAGCCAGACATAGAACAAAGACAGGCACGCAAGCGGGAGCTAGACTATGCCTCAGGTTGGTCGGCCATGCCCGACCTACCCACTATCCCTACTATACATTTGGAACCCCCCATAGCCCCCCCCCCCCCCCCTGAGGAACACACGCTTTGGGCTTTCACCCCAAGCCTCCCTTAGTATCAAGAGTTAGTCTCTGGGACAAGCTCGAAACTTACTAAATATGGAATGGCGCTAGATTGTGAATTTGGACACGGGATGAACACCATTGTGTTCAGGCCAATCTCTACATTCCATAGATATGCCAAATGAGCAAATCTAGACACTTTCCATAAATAGCATTTGGGACCGAAATGAGACTAACACAAAGGGCATGATAGCGAGGGTGTTTGGCAGACACGGTAAGCTATCATCCAGCGATATTGAGGGACTAGTCTCAATATGCAAGGGTTCTTGTCACTAGCCAGTGCAAGACAAAACGAGACGGGAACTCCTTACCGAACTAAGTATGCTTAGTTAATAACACGTAGAAATTCTGTCCTTATGCTCGTCCGGTCTAAGTACACTCGAAATGCCCAGTTAACTCCACTAGCACAAGAGGGGCTGATAAAGGGTCCAGCAATACCGACCTCTTGCCGTCATGGCAGTAAGGAAAGAGTGTCCGTAAGGACTAGCTGACAAGTAACTTTCGATACCTAAAGTCACATTCACGACATTCTCAGACTGGATTTTTGCAAGGACTTCAGCAAAGAAATCAGGATGGCTTGGAGACTCCATCGGCAAAGAAGAAAGAAAAGGGGGAAAAAAGCAAAGGCAGTCAAACAATCAAAACGAGCTAAAGCAAAAGCAAAAAACACAATTTGAATCAAACTGTCAAGACCCCCAACAAGATCAGGACTAGAAAATGCAAAAGACAAAGAGAAAAACTAGTGGAAACGAAGAAAAAGCCTTAGACTGGTGTTGATTCAGATTGTGGAGAAATGGAACAAGGCTAACCTATATATATTATAGGTTGATGAAGCTTCACCACTCTTGGATCGAGGACGGCCTAAATATAGCTGAGGTCGAGGAGGCGCCACATCATCATGAGGAATGTGGTTTGAGACTCAGGAATCGTATGGGAAATCAGAGAATAAGGAAGTGTCTCGAGAGTCAGGAATGTGGTCTATGGGTCAAGAATCCGGCGAGAGTCAGGAATGTGGCAAGAATTGGGGGATTCCTAATAGAAAGTAGACATAGCATATCAAAACAAAAAACTCAAATGCACTCCAATTTAAGACAAGATAAAGGGTTTAACAATTAACAATAGTCAAAGGAGGGTTGTTGACCAAAAACAGAGTGGTCAACAAAGTGATGAAGTTGTGGCGGTGATCCGGCTGGAAGACTTGGAAGATCTTGAAATTGATGACAACAAAATAGCCAATATCATGGCAGTACTTGAAAAGAGGAGAAGGGAGTGAATGAGGAAGAGCAAACTCTAGCTAGGGAAGGCTTGGTGGAAATTCGAAAAAGTGACAAGGAAATAAATTGCATTTTCCAGAATGTGGACAATGAGGACAAGTACTTCTAGTGTCCAAGTTTTGTTGGGAAAAAAAAAGAAACTATGAGTTAGTGTACTGGTTTTAGGCAATTCTTGTGCCTTTTAGAGATCAAAGAGGAAGAATGAAAATGAGAGATTTGTATATTTTTCTATATATAGTAGATTAATCTTTGTTGTTAAACTTTGTATGAGGTTGCATTGTTTAAAATTGTAAATCTCTTAATAAAAATGACATTGAAACATGAAAAGTTTTCAAAATTTGAAAAAAAAATTTCTAGACTACAAAAGCAAAAATATTAGCTATTCACGACGATAATGCAATTTTGTGTTTGTTTCCAAAACCTCTTACTTATACTAGGCCTTGACATGTTGACATGCTAAAGGCCTACTAATGTTATAAATCTCCTAAGCCTCATGCCTCTAACCTTGTAGATCTTTTTGTATGCTTATAAGGATTCCTGGTAAGTTTATCTTACATTGATGCAAAACAGCTAAAACAAAGAACACTGGGAGACACTTTCAGTTACTATCAGTATATAGTATTATTATTTAGCTAATAAGTATGTTACTCTACGTCTCATCGTGATCCATGAAGAAAGGAGGATTTCCACTATGATCGTGATCCATGAAGAAAGGAAGAGGAAGAGGATTTTCACCTGGGCGGGAGAGCTCTGGCAGTGCTCCTCCTCCCGATCCAATCCCACTGCTCGCGGGGCCAATGCATCCAGGATTGAGAGGCCGCCGAAACCTTGGCCCCCCGAATGGATTGATCCCTCCTCGCGCCGGAAGGAATGGGATCTCCGGGTAAGCATCGTAGTCGCCCCCGATGATCCCCCAGGGATGGTGTGGCCTCAAGTTCCTCCTGGGAACGATGACGTCTCTCCGCGATAGGACCTGGATGCGCTCTCTCCGTTTCCTCGCGTACCACTCGCGAACAAACGCGACCTTCCAGCTCGCCGGCGGAGCTTCCCCTTGCTTGAGCTTGAAACTCTCACCCGCGAACTTCATTCGCCAGATATCGTTGTTGGCGGCGAGGAATCTCAGCTCCGATGAGACCATCGAGATCCTGGCGACGTCTAAAGCTGGAAGAAACTCGAGGATCTTCATCTTGAGCTCGGTGGGGAGGATCTGGAAGCACGCCGGCAGTGGCAGCCCCGCGATCTCGCACAGCAGCATCAGCAACCGCAGCGTGAGGTTGTCCTTGATCTCCTTCCAGAGAGCAAACGCGTCCTTGTAGAGCGAGAAAGAAGCCTGGTCCTGCTGCTCCTGGCTTCCACCACCACCACCTTTTGATTCTCCTTCCAAAAGAACTTCTCCCAGAAACTTGGAGATGGAGAGGCTAAGGCGGAAGATCTGAGACGATCCCTGGACGCTGCCGTAGACCACCATGAATTCTCCAACGCTTTGACACCGGAGAAGAACTCTGGCCTCATCGTTCTTGAGCTGGCCGAGCTCAGGAAGAGTATACTTGATCGAGGAAGCTCCAGCGATTGTCGGGCAGCCCAGAATCACGAATCCAGTCTCGAGCATCACTGCGTGGACCGCCAAGATCAAGAGGTCTCGCGAATTCCCCACATTCTTGCCTTCCACGGACAAAAGCCTCGAGAGGAGATTTGGGATGAGGTGACAGTACTTGTTCCCGGAGTCCTGGACTTCTTCCTCCTCTTCTCCTTCCATGGATCGTTCCTCCATCGCTATCGATCCTTGCTCTTGCTCGGCACCTCGATTCACAGCCTCCTCTTCCAATCGACGTTGTTCTTCGACATGTGGCGGCGATGGCTGCCCGGCATTTCGATCCACAGCCTCAAATCTACTCCTTGTCGCCGAGGATTCTTCCGCAAGAGCAGCCTTTTGCTCTCGAGCACGCTTATCCGCCGCCGAGGCACACAATTCCCTTCTTTCCACTTCCCTTGAAACTGTGCATGAATCCGAGAACCCTAGCTCCCGATCGAAGTAGTAGAGGAGATCCCCGGGGCGAATTCCATACGCTTCCAGCGGCGCCGACGCGTCGCCCTCGATCTCGTCGCGCTTGTTGAGCGAGAGCCGGATGCTATCCACCGGCACGCCAATAATCTGGGAGAGCGCGTGGCGGAGATCGTAGATTCTTGCTGGTGCCGGTACCTGGATGCGATGTGTGGCGCCACCGCCAGCGGCACGAACGCGCAGCCTCATGCCCCTGTTCTCCATCCCAGAAATTAGGGTTCTTGCTCTAGGTAATAAAAATATCCCCAAGTTCTTTTAGTCCATGGCTCTGCCCGGGGCGCCACGCGATGGCTCTTCGCCGATGCCGGCCGTCCAGATCGATGTCTGGAGCGATATTTCGTGCCCATGGTGCTATGTCGGCAAGGTATTGTGAAGAATCCAGCTCGTTTGCGCGGATTTTCGACCGATGAGCTTTGGGATTTCGCGATAGGTTCGCTTGGATCGTGCCATAAAGAATGTTGAATCGGCTGCTGGAGGGGCAAAGATTGCGTCGGTGAAATGGTACGCCACGATGCGCATTTTGTTGTGGATTCTATCTCACTGGAAGAAATTTCTTTCTAGGCATCCATACATTATTGATCACAGCACCAATCCCTCTGGAGAGGAGTATCTGGCTTATAATCGAAGGAGATGGGGCTCGGATTCCTGGACTACTTCTTTGAGAAGGTAAGTTCTCTTGGACAGAGATAGCGAAGCCCGTGACAATCCATAGAAAATTACCTCAGGTCAGGTGCCAAGGATGGGGCTGTATTTGAGAATTGGAAGTGGTGGCCGAATTCTTTGCATGGACACAGGCAAGTAGGGAAGAAACTTCTAGCAGTTTTAACCTTTGAATTCAGGCTTGTGAGGTTGGCGGACACTGTAGGCAAAGCTGCCGAGGCAGAACAGCTTCTTTTCACGCTGACTTACGAAGAAGGCCAGAATATATCGGATTTGGAGGTCCTGAAATCGGCTGGAGAAAAGCTCGGCTTGCCAAACGTTCGCGAGTATCTGGTAGTTCTTATATTTGTTTTTTAAACCTTGTGTTTTCTAATCTTTGTGTGTTATCCAACAGGAATCTGGAGAAGGAAAACGCGAAGTTCTCGAAGACGATAAGCTTGCAAAGGGAAAGATGGGCTTGCATTCGGTTCCGTCATTTCTCTTCAACGGAAAGTTCTCGTGCTCCGGAGCAATGGTAAGCAATTTTCTCGACTATTGTGGTTCTTAATTTTTCACTGCCAGGATACAAAATCATTCGAAGCGACCATCATGAAAGCCATGAACGGCACAATCTAAGAGAAACAACTCGTTATTCTGGATATATATTGTCTAATACAAGCTGTGTACATTTTTGCAAGAATGGCGTTCGAACTAAAGGCAATTTGATCACCATTGAAACCGAAGGGGGTCTATATGCACATACAGTTATACGCGCAAAAGAGAGACTTTTTACTGGCTCGTGAATGCCTGCAGAACAAAACATTGACGTGAGTAGCATTTTCGTTTTCTCTCCTCTCTTTTGGCTTGTTTCTTACCGAGAAGATCGTTGCATGTCCAGGATCGGCGAGATGAGCCAGCAGGTTGTCAATCGGACGTGCACCAGTGTATACAGCTTGGAACCAGGCACCCATGACGGCAAGCATTGCAAGTCTTCCATTCTTGATCTCCTTGGTCCTGAGTTCCTTGAGCTTTTCAGGCGAAGCAGTTCCCCAGCCGAATGGATCGAACCAGAATCCACCGGGGTATCCCACGTCTGTTCCTGTGAGCTTGTTGTTGGGGAAGACGGGGTCCGTATTGACGGAGCCTGGTTTCAGTATGTCGGCCCATCTCCTGCCTTCGGCCCAGCCAAGAAGAATCATCTCCACGATGAAGAGCGTGGTCTGGTCAGTGAAGTATTCCTGCTCGCCAGCAGTGTACCAGAAAGGAGTGTTGAGAATTCCGAGCTTGGTGAGAGCTTCGGGGATGAAGATTCCAGCAGCGCCAAGCATGGCCCATCTCGAGTGCACAATCTCCGACTGGACAAACCACTTGAGAAGTTCCGGTTCCGAGCCTGACGAGAAGGAGTTCCCAAGCTTATCAAGTCAGAACACCACTTCCAGAGATCTTACCAAGGCCGAGAGGATCGAATCCAAAGTCTGCTGGCAGGCTGCATCACAGGGATGACAGCAAAGCGGTAAGTTCCTTGCTCTCATACTTATCAATCGAAGTTGTCACTGACCTTCCGTCTAACCAGGCCGGAGGAGTGCTTCCAGGGAACCACAGGGGTCTCTCGGTCGCTGCCGCGGCTGTCACAGAGAAGACCGCTTTGGCTGCCTTTGCGACGTGAGCCTTGTTCCTCAGTGGTCGCCCGGCGAGGAAGGTGGTCTTTGCGGAGACGATCTCGTTCGGCTTCTTTTGAGCGCTGGTGTCACAAAAAGAATGGAAGTTTCAAACCATCCAGGGAAGAGGTACGCACATCTACTAGACGTTTTGCTACAAACGAACGAGAGCTTAGATCTCTTCTTCTCTCTTGCTTACCTTGAAGAGGGTGCTACAGCGATGGTGGAGGAAGCACACACCGCAGTCGCCATAGCAATGTGGGATTTGCGGTGTGTGTATGTTTCGCAAAGAACTTTGCAAGCTAAGCTATGGAGGAAGGATAGTATGGAGTGGTGAAAAGCTTGTTTAGGTGGATGGAATCCTGACCGGATAGGGGAGCGCGCTGCCTATTGGCTGGCTTTGATCCGGGGCGTCCACAGCCACAAATTTGCAGAATGTATCTTTCAACAGTGGCCACATTTCCCAGTTTGTGGCCACTTGGTACGGAAGTTTAGATTATAGACAAATGCAATTGATTAGAGATTCTTTGATTGATAGAGAGATTCCACAAAAGATTCTCTAAAATTCCTCTTTCTCCCCATTTGTGAGCTTACTTCTTGGATGATGATGGCACCTTCTTCTCTGGAGCTGGGAGATTGATGTAGGCTGCTATGGCCGCCGCTGGCACGATGATCGCCATCGCATTCGCCGCCTTGTGGAGCGCAGCCGCGGCATTCATCCTTGCTCACAAACCCTAGATTCGTGTTTTTAGGGTTCTTGGCAGCGATGGCGATGATATTTCGTGTTGGCGGGCAGCTCCAGCTCCAGCTCTCCGTGCTTCACAGCAGCGACAGGAATGTACGATCGCGAGGGATTCGTATGTGCTGCCGCTGTCGTGCAGCGAGGGATCGGGCACATTTCGACGACGACGACAATGATGGAGCGAAAGATTTCTCCGTGCCAGGCAAGCGCTTTGTTTGGATGAAAAGATTTTGGACTGACGAGACCAAGTGTTTCCTCGTGGCGCTGCTGCTGGCATTCGCTGTGAGGCGCCTGGTTGCGGAGCCAAGGCGAATCCAATCGCTGTCCATGTTCCCCAGCCTAGACGTTGGAGATCACATTTTTGTCGACAAGGTACTCTCTTCTCATTTTTTTTTTCTTTCCATGGTCTTTCTCTTTCGTTCTTGTGTTTATTCTCTCTCACCTGTTCTTGCGTTTGTTCATGGATGGTTTCTTTTTTACCGCAGGTAACTTATCGTTTTAGGAAACCAGAGGTGAACGAAATTGTTTTGTTCAAAGGCCCTGCTGCGCTGATCGAGGTACATGATCTTTTCTTCTTTCTTTCCAGGCGACAAAAGAAAAGTTCGCTGGCAGGATTTTGGCTCCAGAGCAGTTTTTGTCAAGAGGATTGTTGCAATGCCTGGAGATTTCGTGGAGGTATGAGCAAACCAAAGTGGAAAGTAATGATTTTTACTTGTCTCTTGATTCGCAGGTTTCTGATGGCTCACTGCGAGTGAATGGAGCTTGCAGAGAAGAAGCCTTCATTCTGGAACCACACAAGTACGAGATGAAGCGAAGGGTAAGTCGAAGGAAGAAATCATACACCAAGCTCATGAATGGCTTTTGTTTTGTCAGCAAGTCCCCAAGGGGTGTGTGTTCGTCTTGGGTGACAATCGCAACCTCAGCAATGACTCGCATGTCTGGTGAGAGCTCAAATCCATTCTTTTGGTGTTTTCTCTTTTTACGTGTGCTTTGCTCAACGCAGGGGACCTCTTCCTTTGAAGAACATCATGGGAAGATCTGCTGGCCGCTTCTGGCCGCCCTTCCCACACAAGTATTCGAAGTTACACATTAATAGAACATCTCCACATCTAAAACCTTAAAAATCCTGAGGAGGGTGAAATCCTTATTTGCTCTTCGCAAACAAGTGTCTCCCTTCGTTCCACTTCGAGGGTGATGGTGACAAAGCAAAAGTCAATGCTAGTCAATCAAGGTCAACAATCTTTGAAGAAACTTTATTGACATTGCATTGACTTTTCTTTGACTTCATTGACTGGTGTGGTCAAAAAAGGAAGAAAAAACTACAAAAAAACGTATCCAGTCTGTGAAGCGAAATACTATTCCAACCCAGACTCGCTCCTGGGAAGAACCTCTTACTCGTCGAACAGCTCCCAGCAACACCACAAGATCGCTGCCTGACGACATAGCCTCCCTTCTCCATATGTGAGCAATTGTAAACCAATACTCTGACGTTTGTTACGTGTGCTTGGACTACTGTCGAGGGCGCTGGCGCCCGTCTGGTATGCTGATGAGCACAATCGGACTCGTCGGTCGGACGTACGGCGCGTCACAGATGAAGTACCCCTTCCTCTCCAGCTGAATAATCTCCCCCTTGGCGAGGTTTCGCATGTTGGAATCGCCCACCGCTGCCACTTCGATTTTAGTGACTGGGTTCAACACATTAAGCAGCTCGTCCTCCTCCTCCATCTGAAAGAAAACAACATTCATCCAGAGCCAAAACCAAGGGAAAAAAATTACCTTCTCTTTTCTGATAAGGTAGTCAAGCTCAACGAGGTTGAGATCCACGAGCTCCGGATGATCCGCGAGCCATGTCAGCTTGAGCTTGGTGGTCTTCACCGATCCCTCGAGATGCAGCACCCCGGACAAGCCAGTGACTTTGTCCCCCTCCCTGTCGATCTTCTCGATGATGGTGTTTCCCCAGTCCATGAGTGTCACCTCCTCCCCCTCGTGAATTGCTTCCGCATCGGCTTTGTCGATTAAGATGGTGTTGGCAAAAACGGTAGCCTTCTTGCCTGCTCCCGCGAACTTCTTGTGCCGAGGTATGATCCGGATGAATGGCGTCTCTGGTCCGTCTCGCAAAGTGAGTGGAACCTTTCCATCCTTCAAGACCGCCGTGTGCCTCGGGCAAACCGGGTCGATAATCTGCTTGTTGATCGTCCATAGCTTGTCCCACTCCATCAGGTTTAGATTCTTTGACGCGCCCTGGAGAAAAGGAACACGAGGATCATTTGAAACTCAATAGTTCCCAGAGATTTTTTCATACCTGTGAAAGGATGAAGCGGCGCAGTGCCTCAACAGTCAGGCCACGCCTTCGCATACCCTGCACTGTAGGAAAGCGCGGATCGTCCCAGCCTTCCACGAGGCCCTGGCTCACAAACCACTGCAGCTTCCGCTTGCTCAGAAGTGTATAGACGAAGTTGAGACGGCTGAAGTCCCACGTATGGACCGGTCTTACACCCATGTCCGCGAGGATTCTGTAATACTGCTCGTTCCTGTCGTGATATTCGCTGGATCGAAGCGCATGAGTGACTCCTTCGGTGCTGTCCACGTACGGGCATGCGAAGTCATACGTTGGATACACCTTGTACTTCGAGCCCACCCTGTGGTGTTCCTCCGGGTTGCACCGGTAGTACACAGGGTCTCTCAGCGTCTTGTTCAGTGCTTGCATGTCGAGTTTTCCCCTCAAGCAGCAACTCAGGCCCCTTTTCGTCCCTGCCACCATCTCCTTCCATAACGCCAAGTTCTCTTCCACATTCTGATTCCTACGCTTCGACTCGATCCCGTCCATCCTTTCCTTCTGCATCACCTCCCTGGGAGTGTCGTCGACATAAGCTTTCCCTTCCTTGATCAGCTTCTCCGCCATTTCCATTAGAGCGGGAAAGTAGTCGGACGTGTACGTGACCTCGTCTGGCTTGATCTCTAGAGTCTCCAGGTCCTGCATTATATTCGTCACGAACTCGTCTTTCTCCTTGCTCGGATTCGTGTCGTCAAACCGAACAATCAGCTTCCCTCCATACTTCCGCGCGAAATACTCGTTGAGAAACGCAGCCTTCGCATGCCCGATGTGGAGAAAGCCGCTAGGCTCCGGTGGAAAACGAGTGCACACCTTTCCCATCTCGGCACCCGGCAAAGATATCTCGAACGAGCCTTCGACCTTCTGGGCCTTCTCAGTCTGCTGGACGTCGGCTTTCCCTTTCTTTGGAGCTCCAGCCACTGCGGCTGCTACTGGCTTCGCTTCAACAGAGACGGGCCTTCCCAGTCCCCTTCTCCCAACGTACTTGGAAGCTAGTTCCTGGAGTATCGGACGATCGACTGAAATGGCGTCATACCAGCGTGAAAGATGTGGGAACTTTGCAGACTTCTTCATACTCTCCCACCTCTTGCCTCCACCTGCAACAAAATGGAAGATTAAAATTCCTCAGTGCCTCAAAGTTTTCCTTCTAAGATTACCAGCGAGAGATGACCAGATCGTGATATCAGCGACAGTGGTAGTGTATCCCACCAGGAAGGTACGCATCGCTAGATAGGAATTGACGTAGTGGCAACACTCCTCAAACTCGGCACCAGCGCTAAACTTCGGTGAATAGTCCAGCCATTCGTCTACCTGGGATCAGAACAAAAGTGTTCTAAAGCCGTGACCCAAAGAATGTGGCTACCTGAGAAGCAGTGACCGGATCGACGCCATAGAATCCGTGTAGCGAGCTCAATCGCCCGAAATATCGCACCAGCGTGTTCAATCCCAGTAGCCTGTCACTGCATTGGAAGAAATCTATCAAAAACGATCGGCGCGCAATCTTTCTTAAACCCTTACCCGGATTCTAGCGCTAGCTGCGGCTTGGATCCCTCAGGGAGGCTAGAAACCGGATCGATCGTTACGCCGCCCACTGCCGCCGCTGCGATCGCTGCCAGAGGAGGAAGATCTGGGGCGAAGAACAGCGCGAGCGCCATTTGCTCGCTTTCTACCTAGACCTAATCCTTAAAACCCTAGAGAATTATTGAATCCACCAAGAGAGAGAAAAAAAAATTTGATCTTTCCGGGTGGATTGAGTTCTTCGGCCCACCATGAGGGACACGAAGAATTGCGAAGCTTAGACTACTCGGTGATGGATTGATCGTCCTGCGAGCTCGCAGCACTGCTCGGATAATTCTCCTTCACGAGCATCCCCGGCATCCAATCGCTCGAAAGATTTCCCCTGTGATCCAGCGCATGGCCTGCATTGCCTGTAAGCTGCCGAGACCTTCAAAACCACATCTTTGAGCTAAGACAGACGATCAAAGACAAACCAATCAAGAACACGAGAAAGATATCAGCATATCCGAGAACCAATGCAGTCGATGAAACCACCGTCGAACTCTGGATCCCGTAGAAGGCAAGGGAGACAACACAGAAAAAAGAAATAGAAAACTGTTTGAAGAGAGAAAAAAACGAGCAAAAAAATTTTTAAAAAGCATTGATCGATGTGCCACATCACAAGGTCCACGTCACTTGCCACATCAGCCATCCTCACCAACCGTCAAGAGTCATGTGTATAACCACCCAATGCAATGAAGTATGGTTGTAGTCAAATCTTACACGGCTTGGTAGCTACTTCATTTATGGAACACCAAGAATAGAAGGGCTCTTTCTGGATCGGCTTGGGACTCAACAAGAAGTTTATCCACCTGCTGGACCTCTCCAAGGATGCTGATGAGAACTGGGAGTCCCTGGTCTAGGTGTTTGCTGCGAAAGCAGCCAATGGCAAGATCATCCTTACACAAAAGTTCCATTCTCTCGGGATGCAACCAACAAACATGATGGCATTATGCCAAGGCGTTCCTCCTCTACTCAGTTTCTCCTGAACTACAACCATCTTCCTCGGTGCTCTCCTTTGTTCCAGGAAAAACTAGACGAGCCTGGAAGATAGTTGTAATTCAGAGGAAACTGAGTAGAGGAGGAATACCTTGGCATAGTGCCATAGTGTCTGTTGGCTGCATTCTGAGAGAAGGATGAGGACGATCTTGCCATTAGCTGCTTTTGCAGCAATCACCTAGACCACGGACTCCTAGTTCTCATTAGCGTTCTTGGAGAGGTCCAGCAAGGTGGACGAACTTATCGCTGAGTCCCAAGCCGATCACAGAAGGAGCCCTTCTATTCTTGGTGTTCCATGCTGTGGCTGGGTGGCTCCACATCAGCCGACGTTGAATGGGAGAAATTGTTTCACAAATTTACACAAGAAAACTTCGAAACCTGGAGAACAAAAGGTTCAGCTTCATGAAGGATTGCTGGACAAAGTGTACTTATTGGAGAAAGATGGGACACAGAGAGCGAGAATGAGAGCTAAGAAAACCAACAGCTGCCGACTCAAACAGCCTTATTGTTTAGCCGTGGCCTTGCACTGGTGTCTAGTTTGGACGTCCTCTGGTTGGTGCTTCTTCCTTTTTTTTCATGGTGAGGAGACAGGATCTTCATTCTCGTCAGTATTATATTTAGGTTAATAGTCCTTGTGGTTCAGTCCGAGGACGAGTAGTGTTCAGAACGCTTTGTCTTGAGAGATGGAGGTGTTTGATAGGCGACAATTTCAGAGAACGTGCTCATTGATGCGATGGGGATTGTGGCCCATAGTTTCTGGGCAAAGGAAACTACCTGGCTAGATCTAGACGATAACATGAAATCTGGCGCAGTCATGTGAAACAGGTTATGGGAGCGGATGCGACATAGGACGTCGATATCATGATTCGGCACAGTGAATTTTACAGCCTCATGCAAGATCTTGGAGAACCCATTCAGAAGTTTATCACCCAAAAGCCCTGCAGATTCACCTCCTTGACTCTAAGTCAGGAGTTACTGATCCAGAATTCAATGCAGTCTTGTTCAAGGGCATGTCTTCTATGGCAATCTGCTCTCACTTGCAGCTTCTTGACACACACATTCAACAACAATTGATGGGGAGCTGGTCTAGCTAGAAATTGCAAGTTGGTCGTGATGGCCAGGTTACATGTGTTTTGATGTGACAAAGATGAAAAAGCTGAACTTGACGAACAATACGACTTTAACTTTGTTGCACACGGCAAAAAAGAGTACGAAGAAGCCAATCAAATCTTCTTTTTTTTTTTTCAATTTTAAAAAAAGAAGTCTTATTGAAGATGAACTAGGGGCTAAAGAACCACTCTAAAAGATCTTATTAGCAAAATTTAAAACATCTTTTAGAGTACTTCATTCCTCTTGAGTATAATAACTTAATAGTTTTACTATTATTTATTAATCCAGTTATCATTAATTATAAATGAATAATAACAACTATTAATTGTATTATATTCAAGCATATTCTAATATTTATTTTTGTTTGTTTAGTTATTTAGTTGTCTTGGTTATCTCATTTCCTTGACATCTTCATCGTACTTATATGGTAAACCAACACCCTTCTTATTCACACCTCTATGTACATTAACCATTGTTAATATGAACTTATTAATATTTTTGTACTACTTGTTGACTCTTGTTGATAGCTTTTTTTAATCTTCATATACTTCGTAAAATCTACCTTCTATTTGTTGCAGCAGGCAATGGCATTCTTTTTGAAGTCTGGATATACCATTCTCAAATAGAAACATAAATAAATATTATGAAATCACATTTGAATTATAATTTTACTAACATATATGTTTTGAAACTTTTGTTAAAGGTTGACATCTTACTTCAGAAGTTTACAAAACTATTCATAGGATTTAAATTCAAAACTTACTATACACATGGACATAAATGTACACCCGGATTAGATTTTTGGGTTAGCTGGGGGTAAACTAAATTAGTTTCCAGATTCGCTATAAAAGTAGGATTTCGAGAATTTTAATGAAACTCCTCTTTTTATTACAATCGAAAGAAAATAGAATAAAATTTAATGTTTGTCATCTTTCTTTACTTCCTTTCTCTTTATTATTTTCTTTAGCCCTTACTTTCTTGGTAGCACCAACTTTACTTTCTTTGGTAGCACCCTTTCTTTTTTTATTCTTTGCAAGCTAAGAAAGAGAAGGAATGCATTTATGTTAGAGATTGGTAGCTCTTTCACCGCCTCCCATTTCTGGTGATTGGTGGTCGGCTTTCAATACTACCAAACTGGGCCTAAATCGAGACTGCTGATAAGAAGGGACCTCAACAGGATGACAATCAAGATTCTGATTGAGCCACTGGGATGGCATGGATGACACTGGACATCCAGAGTATGCCATACACATTGTGGTTGGATTGTGCGGCAACAAATTTCCAAAGGACGTGTTGTGTGGTACATTCCTCAAACTAGACATGCCTTTCCATCGGTCAAATGGTGGAACAGGTGTTTTTGCTGTTTTTCTCAAGCACTGAAGTGGATATCAGTCATCCACAATATGGTATAGTGGCTTGGGTGATGAAAGTTGAGGCTCCTCAGATTGGACTGCTTGGTTAAAGATCCAGAACCAGGTGATGGTGATAGTCTGTGCAGCTGTTCGGGGGGAGCTGCCGATCTCCTGACTTAACACTGGTGATGGGGCCATGTGAATAAGCAAACCATTGGAGAGATGGCATGAGCTCAAGTGGTGGACGGTTTGCACATTAAATATTCAAAGATGCCCCTTTGTGAGCCGTGTCTTATAAGGAAGCAACAGTCTCACGCTTTCACTGCTGGATCTAGCTCCCATGCTCTCAACCTTTGGGGCTAGTGCACTCTGGTATTTCAGGTCTAGATCACATGCCAGAAAAAGAGTTACTTTATATCGTTTCTTGACAATGCTACTAGATTTGCAGCTGTGACAAAGGTACTTCAAGTCTTCTGTGGGCTTGAGGTTGAGAGGCAGCACAAAAGCACTATCAAGGTGTTGAGATCTGATGGCGGTGGTGAGTACACCTCCAAAGCTTTTGCTCTGATATCTCAAACGAGCCTTCTACCGTCTGGACATCGGCTTTTGGAGCTCTACTGACTTCACTTCAACCAGAGTACTTGGAATCTAGTCCGTTATCTGACGACCGAGCCATACCACCTGCAACAAAATTGAAAAAGAAAATGCCTCAAAGTTTAACTTCTAAGATTACCAGCGAGAGGTGACCAGATCGTGATATCTGCGACGTCACAGCCCGGATAAAGGATTTCTTCTAATTGTATGCCAAAATTTCAGGAAGAATCACTAAAAGCGGCCACCTTTTTCCTTTTGATGCAGACTCCCATCAGAATTCAATCTGATGAAACCTTCTCCTTAAAGGAACTCATCGATGCAACGATACCATTGCCTCAATGTTTGCTTGAGACCATAGACAGGTTTTTCTTAGCTTGCAAACTAGTTCCTGTCCATCCAAATACCCTCGCAAGCAGAAATTTTGGTGCTTACCTCCTGTGACGCAGTTGGAGCAGTGGCGCAAGCAGAGGAGGCAGGGCTGGAAACAACCAACCAATCTGTTACTATCCCTGGCTCCCATTCTCTGCTGTCTACAACCTCGCTCCAATCCCTCATCCTCAGCGGATCGTACCATAGCACTACAAATCCATTCCAACACTGGCACTGGATCTGAGTAGACATCCAATTTGCGTAGCCTCCAAACATGGATTCCACCGTGACGCCTCTCCCGCTTGTCAACCCCGACAACCAGCAGCATTCCATCCGTTACAAACATTCCAACCATGCCATCGCAATCCAGCACTCGCGGACAAGACACCAGTGCGAGCATCTCACCATCCTCTCTATCAACCAGCGCCAACCTCCCATTTCCTCACCTAGTTATTGAAAGCTTGAGCACCATGTATTTGACAGAGCTAATCAGGTGCCAGCCGCTTGTGTTGCACAGGTCCTGCGAGCCGTCTCTTGTAACCACTTTTGCGATCGTGTTGTAAAAACTGCGAAATCTGTCTGAAGAGATGATCTTGTTCCAGTACTTGCACACACAAGCGAACTTACACACGCTGTCACAGCAGAATTCCCTCCACAACCAAATCAATCTATGCTACAGCTACGACCTAAAAGGTTACAAATAATTGAAGCTCTAACAATGTAAAGCTCAAACAATTGAAGTTACAAATAATTGTCGTGTATTCTAAAGCGATTCCTCTCCCACCATAGCTTTGCTTGCCTCTCGCTAAACTTCTCGCGACTGGAAACGAGAAAAACAGGAAAATTGAAGGAAAAGAATGGAACTTTTCTGTCATCTCGTACCTGAATCTTACACGCTTTAGTTCTCGGTTGCCATTTGGGCCGAGCTTCACAGTGATATAAACCCCGGGCTCGTCTTCTTCGACCCATTCGGTCAGTTCGTCACTCGTAGTGTTGGATTTAGTCACTTCCGCGTGATTTTGCTGCGACGTTTGTGCTTCCACCTGGAGTGATCCAACAAGAAAAGTAAGTTTTGTTTCCAGAGAGGGATCCAAGCAAGAACAGAGAAATAAGAAACTTCTGAAGTTACTTGATCTTTCTGGCTGTTTGGAAACGAGTGATCGTTTCCAGAGACGTTGTAGAGCTCGTGAACACGCTCACAGTTCTCGGCCCACCATGCTTCAGCTTGCCATTTGTTAAAAAGCTCGCGACTGAGAAAGAAATAAAGCGGAAGAATTGCAAAGCTTAGAAGAAAACCAAGCTCACCTGAATCGAATTCTCTTGAGCTCGTTCTCTCCGTTGGGCATTGCTATGAAAGTTATAAGAACGCCAGGCTCGACTTGTGCCACCCATTCCTGGCTCGTCTCCTCGCAGTTCCTCTCGTTATGTTGGTCAAGATGATCTTGTTTGGAAGAAGAATTCTTCGCCGCGGATCCACTGCTGCTGTTGCTACTCGCTTGACTACTCGGTGAAACTTTACTACTGGATTGATCGTCCTGTTTCACCGAGACTGCGCCCTCAGAGATGGAGCTCGCAGCACTGCTGGGATAATTCTCCTTCTTGAGAATCCCAGACTTTTGGATCCACTGATCCTCGGACGACGAAGCATCCGAGTTTCCAATCACGAATTCGTGCTCGAAAGTTTTCCCCTTTGATCCAGCGCATGGCCTGCATTGCCTGTAAGCGGCCGAGACCTTCAAAACCACGTCTTTGAGCTGCCAAACGATCAAAGACAAACCATCAAGAACACGAGAAAGAAAGAGAAAAAAAGATGATTAGAGCTGCTTAAGCTGGAAGTTATGCTGGATCTGGAACGCAAACAATGGAATCCTGTCGGTACCTCTTTGTCATAAAAACAGCCATTGATTTCATAACACGCGTTGCTGCTGCTACAAGGGACAAACAAACAAGCAAGCAAAGCAAATCAAAGCACTCTCCAGCTAGAACAAAAAAAAAGAAAAAAAGAGGAAGCACACACTGTCTGTAGACTGTAAGTACTTACAACTATATCTCCTAGCATGATTCCTAGAGACAATGAAAGTTCTAGAGCTCTAGAGCTATGGAGAGACTAGAAAAGAAGGAGCTAAGAACTACTGACCTGTGAAGACAAGGACTTGACCTCGGCCTTTGTAATTGTGTTGTTTCGGCCTCCAGTGTAATCGTCCTCGTCCTCGTCTTCGTCATCGTCCTCAATCGCATGCCGCTTGCAAGCAATACAAGGCAGCATTGCTTGCATTCGCGAAAAGATCTCACTGTCCCTGTGTGATTGATCCAGACCAACAAAGGGAATTCTCGCCGAGATCGACTAGCGAGGAGTGAGAATCAGAATGGGAAGAATTCAACTTGGAGGAATTTGGGAGGAAGATCACAGCTGGAGAGAGAGGATGGGATATTTTGGGGACAGAACAAAAGAATCAAAGGCTTGTCTGCTGCTATGCTGTGCTATTACCCTCCTGATCTCTTGTGCCTCTCCAAACACCATAGCAGCACAAAAACAAAAAAGAGGAGAAAAAACACTTAAAAGCTTTGTCTCTTGGAGCCTTCCCAGCAAAAGAGCTCCTCGATCTTTAGCTTAGCTTAAGATGGTGGCTATGGCGCTTTCGATCCAGAGATCCCACCTGATGCTACTACCATTCCATAACAAGACACACCAAACTGTCAATGATCAAAGCGAGAGAAAAGAAATGGAAAGAAAAGAAAGAGAGAGAATTTTAGAGCCCAGACCCAGAACCCACATTTTAGCTTGAGAAATTGGGGAATTTGGGCGAGCACGAGAGCGCAAAGCCCAGATCTTTGCTCGATTTCGCGGCCCAATTAGCCCCAAATCGCCGCGAGGATTGGAATAAAAGAGCCCGTATCGTGGATCGAATCAGCTCAAACCAAGTGGATAGACGAGGAGAGCCATCTCATTTCCAGCCTGTGTGACAGAGCCTGGAATATGCTTCGTCCACGCCGACGTGGCAGGACTCCCGGTTTTTTACTTTATCGCATCCGCATGCACGGCTCGTTTTTTCACCGCCAGTTTTTCACCATGCCGGAAGCGCCGCGGCGAGCGTCCGACAAGGATTTCAGTCGCATGCCGCGGGTTGGTGGCCGGCCGGAAACCGACAGCTGGGGCCCATGCCGCTACCGACGTGTCAGTCTAGCGACACGTGGCTGTACACGACAGCCCTAAGCTAGTATGCTTGTGAATATTCGCGTGTTTTAAAGTTTTAGGGCTCCTGGCTAGCGGAGTTTCCTCACCGGGACCGCGCCCCCGAAAAGCTTCTCCACGTCCTTGGCCTCCATCTTGAGCGTTTCCAGCAGCGCCTTCTCCTCCTCGCTCAATCCCTTGAGGAAACTCACCTCGTCCTTCTCCAGCTCCTTGATCCCGCTCTCGATCCCGCTCTCGATCTTGTCCAGCAGCGATTTCTCGGCCCTGCCGATGTCCCGCACCTCCTCGGCCAGGACGCTCTCGCCCTCCTCCACTTTCTTCTCGATCCGCGCCAGCAGCGGCGGCTCCGGCCCGCACGAATTGTCCGTGCTCGAGAACTTTGCGAAATCCAGGCCCACTTTGGCTGCCGCGCGCTGGAGCTCGGGCACTATGCTGCGCGGCAGTGTTCTACTGCGAGTGTAGACGACGGCGCCACCATATCCGTCCCATGCATCGTTTGATCCTCGGTAGTACACGAAAACATAGTCGTCTCCTCGATTCTCCAGCTTGGACGAAAGAATGTACCTATGGAGATCGCCAAAGAAAAACTAAGTTTTGATCGATTGAATGAGACTTACCAATCGTCCCTGTAGTGTAGAAACTCGTTGCCATGGTTGTAGAGAACTCCTGGATTCTCGGCGTCCTGTTGGAAGCTCTGGACTGCTTTTCGAGTGATGAATCCCCCGTCGGGAGTGTTCACTCTCCAGCTCAAGTTCCCTGTCAATCTCTGTGGAGCGGCGGTGAATTCGTGGAGCTGACAATCGAAAGTATCGAAGGACCTGTTGAGGCCGCTGGAGATGAACCATTTCCCAGTGAACTTCGTGGTGTCGAAGCTCTGGACGAGTGCCGAGGGTGGTGGGATTGGGAAACGCCCCTCGTCTTTCTTCTGCGGGACGCAGCTCTTGCGGCTCACCGCGCAATCGTTGAATTCGTCCACCACCTTGTTCTCAAAGACGTCTCCGCATTTTATCTGAAAGTATTCGTGAATCGCAACGATCGATCAATCCAAAAGAAGTTTTACACAAAATCTAGAGACTTACCTGGCACTCGGTCTCGTCAGGTCGATCGTTACAAGTTTGCAAGCATGCAACGTTGGCAGCGCACGAAGGATCTGCAATGCATCGAGCGAGCTCCAATCTAGGGGAAAAAAAAAAAAAAAACTCGTCTTTCTAGAAGGACAAAAGAGAAGAATAAAATTACCGGCATTCTTTCAGAAGACAGGAGCACGTCTTGAGAGCATCGGCCGCAAACGCGGGAGTTGCGAGCAAAATCGCGCCAGCAAAAACCACAGCTATGTGTGTTCTCCAGTTCAAATGGTTTCCTAGCAAAAATTCCCTCTTCTCGATGGATTTCTTGATGATGGGCTCTCCGCATTGCTTCCCGAAAAGCTCCTGGCGATCCTGGGAGACGATCTTGAGAAGTATAACCTGGTTATAGTTTTTCTTGATCCCCAATCTTTCTACAGCCCTCTTGCTCGAGCAATGCTGCTGCCTGGCGAGTCTAGTACCTGGAGGAGCGCAAAATGCCCTTGCGTTCATCGCCAAAACGGATAAAAGGGCAAAGAGAGAAAGATACCTGGTCACCACATCTAGAACTCTTCCGAAACTCCATGGATAACTCGCCCCTTTCTCCCACGTAGCCCATGGATCCGCCGCTTATTTCACTGGCCAACGGCCAGGATTTTCACCGTTTTAAAAGCTAGGGTTTTTCTTATTTAATTATTATTCTTAAATGCACAATGATATTTTATAACCTGGTCTTATTAATCTTGATCTAACAAGTTTTGTGCTTCCTCCTGGATTATCTTCCACGCACCATCAACATTTTCACGTTTAGTCTGCGTGCCACCAATTGACATCCTCAATGTATACACGCCCGAGAGTACCTGAGGATAAATCGGTTATAGTCCCATTTCACTATAGCTTGAGAGCTTCTTACAGTGTGTGTCATGAAAATCTTTCCCCCAGAGTTAACAGCTTCCAGAAGCAAACAGTTCAGTTTCCATCCGTTATCTTCATGTTTTACTCTTGGTTTGAGCCTGAAGCAAACGAGACCAAATCGACATGGTGCTAAGATCTGGCAACTCACAAACGTAGATCATGGTCTCACAATTTTAGAGAACTCTCACGAGTTATACCTCAAAGCGAGAGTCCTCTCGCACAAGGACCTCGAAATGCTTAGCATGGTTTATGTGAGTTCTTATGTGGCTACGAAGTCCCGAGGCTCCATACAAGCGCATCACAAACCACAGCTTTAAAGATCTGAAAAGAGTATCCCATGTCAAAGGAAAAAGAATTATTCGCACTTGCCTAAATCGTCTTCCTTGAGCAACTTGCCAATCTTTGAAATTTACCACCCGAGACTGAATTGAACTAGTTTTTAGCTGAAATGAAATTGTATGAATGAAAAAGAGTAGATTTAAAAACTCATACCTGTTTGTTTGTTAATGTTGAAAGTGTTGAAGATAGCTGCTTCGAGTCCTGTAAGAGTATATTAAAAATTGATCGTACCGTTTGTAAAAGATCAAACCTTCAGCCAAAGTATGGAACAGTCAATATTGGTAAGAAGCCATTTATTTGCACTTAAATTAAAAGAGTGGGCATTTTCAACACCATTTAAAAAATGTCGAAATTCTGGACAAATGCAGGCATTACCAGCATAAGCTGCATCAACATGGAACCACATCCCATATTCCTGTCTCTTGGAAATTAATAAGACATTCAATAACTAGAAAATATATTTTTACCTTGGCAATATCAGCCAGTGCTGGTAATGGATCAATTGCGGAAGAAGAAGTAGTCCCAACCTTAATACAAATTAGTTAGATTAAATAATTATCTTGAAAATTCTTACGCACTGTTGCTCCAAGGAAAAATGGTATGAAGCCTTTCGCAAGACTGTCTTGAACAGCTGATTTTAATATAGAAAGTGAAAGAGCACAATCATCTGTCGCAAGTGTCGGCAGAATCACAAGGTTGCTTTTGGGGAGCCCAACAATCTGCAATAACAATTTCATAAGAAATTATACTATTCAAATATGTATAGTTTATCTACCACGCATGCCTTGTGTAGACAAGGATGTGTTTGATCCGATGTATAGACCAAAAGTTTGGAGAGAATTTCTTGTTCTTCCAGACCTTTGGCTTTGTTCTCTGAAATAGCTCGACCTCGAGCGGCTAGCAAGGCTACTAGAACAGCCTCACTAGCACTAGCATGGATCACTCCACCACCATTGCCTATTTAAACTTCAAGTTAATCTACTGCTGATTAATATGAAGAGTTTACCGCTTCGATTGAAGAGAAACTCGTCTGGAAGATTAAGAAGCTTCCCCAGCCAGTTTAGGACGAGCATTTCCAGCTCGGTTGCCGCAGGAGAAGTCGCCCACTCGCTTCCATCTACGTTGAATCCGCCGCTGAGAAACTCACCCAGCATCCCCGCCGTGCTACTGTTGGATGGGAAGAAACCAAAAAAGTTTGGATTCTGCCAATGCGTGACGCCAGGGACTATCATTGACTTCACATCTGTGTGCCAAACAATCGAATCGACAATGCTGTTTCTACTCTTGGATCATAGGATGGATAATCTCGAGGCAAACCGTCCAGAACAGTGTCAAAGCTTTGAGGCTCCTCGGGTGCATTGGATGGAAGAGAACTCCGCAAGTATCCCGGCTACAAGAAACAAACCTGGAATGTGGCAATGGATCTTTATCATATACTCACTGTAACTTGGCTGCGCACAGGAAGGCTCTCCACATCCCGATAGTAGTCCGCGATGAAATCGACCATCTTGTGCGCTTGAGCTCGAAACTCTTGTGGATCCATCAACGTCGGTGTTTAGGGTTCTGACATGATTAGTTGAGATCGTCCAGCACGATAGTCGGTGCCGGGTCCTTATCTGCAAATCGAGAAATGTACAAAGCCAAGATCAATAATTCACGATCCCGGACAAAAGAGCATTAAAGCAATTGTCCCCACGGAGGCTTGAAAAATCTATGTCTCTTTTCTTGCACAGTGAGGCTACGATCAATAAATTCTAGCTTCCAGCCCCATCGCAAGACCATGGATCGACTTGCGCTCGGCCTATCTCTTCTCTTCTCGTCTCTCCTTGTAAGTAGTTCTTTCCAACTTCTGTCGTTCAAACCTTATTAAAACTTGGATTCCTGTTTGGCAGCTTTCCGAATGCAGTGACATAATCTCCACGAGTTTCGCTAATGAAGCCTCGCCTCTGGGGGCATTCGAATCGGCTCGCTTCGGCGAGCAGATGAGAAGAGGCGTTTTCACGGCCGATGCAAAGCTTTGCCACCGTGCAGGATTTTTTTGTCATCCTTATGGAAGGCATGGAGGCAATGCCCACTTTGGCGATGCTGCAGAGAAGACCGCCCTTGCAGCAAGCAAGCTCGGAGGGAATGCTCACTTTGGTGACTTCCAAGACCGTGTACGCTCGCTGGAAGCCAGAGATCTTGGCGGCAATGCACAATTTGGTGACTTCAAAGATCATGGAGCTCTGGGTGGAAACGCTCACTTTGGTGACTTTCATAAGGATCACGGGCTTGGCGGAAATGCTCACTTTGGTGACACTGGATTGGGTGGAAATGCGCACTTTGGTGACTTCAAAGACCACGGATCATTGGGTGGAAATGCACACTTTGGCGACTTTAAATTAGACCATGGATTGGGTGGCAATGCCCACTTTGGTGATTTCAAAGACCATGGATCATTGGGTGGTAATGCCCACTTTGGCGACTTCAAAGATCATGGTTTGGGTGGTAATGCTCACTTTGGTGACTTCAAAGATCATGGTTTAGGAGGAAATGCACACTTTGGCGACTTGAAAGACCATGGCTTGGGTGGTAACGCCCACTTTGGCGACTTCAAAGACCACGGTTTGGGTGGCGGTAATGCACATTTCAGAGACTTTAAAGACCATGGATCATTAGGTGGTAATACCCACTTTGGCGACTTCAAAGATCATGGTTTGGGTGGTAATGCTCACTTTGGTGACTTCAAAGACCAAAGTTTGGGTGGAAATGCACACTTTGGCGACTTTAAAGACCATGGCTTGGGTGGTAACGCCCACTTTGGTGACTTCAAAGACAAAAGTTTGGGTGGCAATGCTCACTTTGGCGACTTTAAGGACCATGACAATGCTCATTTCAGAGACTTCAAAGGTTTAGGTGGCAATGCTCACTTTGGGGACTTCAAAGACCATGGTTTAGGTGGAAACACTCACTTTGGTGATGCTTCACTAGGTGGAAATGCTCACTTTGGCGATGCTTCTGTCAAACCAAGCACTAGTTGCAAGAAGAACATGCCGCTGTATTTGATCCAGATTTTTACTGAGTACGAGGAAGAGGGTTATGGAGGAAGGAAGTCACTGCACTCTATGGACTGGCCAACCATCAAAGCCTTAATAGCGAAATGCTCCCCTGGAATGCTCCATCACTTCTTCACACTGGAAGAACTCCGACAGAGAAACGGTAAGTCCAAACATTCCTTTTGCAAACTTATTTACTCGTACTTGTGGAAAATCTTGACAGGAACTGAAAGTGTCCTCCCAAACATCCGTGACACTTATCCTCCACGGGCACTCCTGCCAAGTGCAATGGCTAAGCACACAAACTTCGGTAAGCGGAGCCTTGACTCTTACTTGAAAGAGTTTAACGTCCCAAAGGAGTCTCCACTGGCAAGAAAAATGGCTTTCACTCTGGAACTCTGCAATGACAATGCTGGGGGGAAGATGAAGTGTGTGGCTTCCATGGAAGAAATGGCCGAGTTCGTCACCTCCACCCTTGGCCCTGTAGAGATTACCATGGTGACAGGAAGCAAGGCTTTCGCGGCCGAGGTTGGAAAAACTATCAAGCTTGGCGAGGTCAAGCCCATCACGAAAGGCGACACTCTTATGGTCGTCTGCCACACAACTATGTTTCCATACAAAGTCTACTTCTGTCACAAGGTGAGTAGCACCAGCGCTTCCAAAGTAAATGTGAAGACCAGCAGTGGGATGGAGCTCACTCCAAATGTGCTGTGCCACAAGATGGGCAAGACTTATGTTTGTCACTGGTTTGTGGAAACGGTCATTATGTTCGTTCCCATTGCCACTGTTTATGCTTGATTGTAATAATAATAATACTTATTGGCTTTGGGGTTAACAACAAAAAATATTTGAAATTATATTACTTTTTTTTTAACGTCTTGATAAGTTGTAAATAAATATTTTAAATATTAAACAACTTCATTATTTTAAACACATTTGGAGATGAACCATTTCCCAGTAAACTTCGTGGTGTTGAAGCTCTGGACAAGTGCCGAGGGTGGCGGGACTCGGAAATGCCACTCGTCTTTCTTCTGCGGGATGCAGCTCTTGCAGCTCACTGCACAATCGTTGAATTCGTCCACCACCTTGTTCTTGAAAATGTCTCTGCATTTTCACCACTCAATTATCCACCACCTTGTTTTCGAAAATGTTTCTGCATTTTATCTGAAAGTATTTGTGAATCACAATGGTCGATCAATCCAAAAGAAGTTTTACACAAAATCTAGAGACTTACTTGGCACTCAGTCTTGTTAGGTCAATCATTACAAGTTTGCAAGCACGCAACATTGGCACCACACGAAGGATCTGCAATACATCAAGCAGGCTCCAATCTAGGGAAGAAAAAAAAAACTCATCTTTCTTGAAGGACAAAAGAGAAGAATAAAATTACCAGCATTCTTTGAGAAGACAGGAACATGTCTTGAGAGCATCGGCCGCAAACGCAGGTGTTGCAAGCAAAACCGCGCCAGCAAAAACCACAGTTATGTGTGTTCTCCAGTTCAAATGGTTTCCTAGCAAAAATTCCCTCTTCTCAATGGATTTCTTGATGATGGGCTCTCCGCATTGCTTCCTGAAAAGCTCCTGGCGATCCTGGGAGACAATCTTGAGAAATATAGCCTGGTTATAGTTTTTCTTTGGCTGCTTGATCCCCGATCTTTCTACAGCCCTCTTGCTCGGGCAATGCTGCTGCCTGGCGACCCTAGTACCTGGAACGGATACAAAGGAAAAGAGAAAAACATACCTAGTCACCACATCTAGAACTCTTCCGAGACTCGCCCCTTTCTCACACGTGGATTTTCACCATTTTAAAAGCTAGGTTTTCTTAGTTAATTATTATTCTTAAATGCACAAGGATATTATCTTGATATTATAACCTGGTCTTATTAATCTTGATCTAACAAGTTTTGTGCGGATTATCTTCCACGCACCATCAACATTTTCACGTTTAGTCTGCGTGCCACCAATTGACATTCAATGTATACACGCCCGAGAGTACCTGAGGATAAATCGGTTATAGTCCCATTTCACTATAGCTTGAGAGCTTCTTACAGTGTGTGTCATGAAAATCTTTCCCCCAGAGTTAACAGTTTCCAGAAGCAAACAGTTCAGTTTCCATCCGTTATCTTCACAGAGATCTCTCCGAGTGTCTATTCCAATCTTCGACCACCTGACGGCGCTCGACGCTGTTGGCCCTTACTGTTTTACACTTGGTTTGAGCCTGAAGCAAACGAGACCAAATCGACATGGTGCTAAGACTGGCAACTCACAAACGTAGATCATGGTCTCACAATTTTAGAGAACTCTCACGAGTTATACCTCAAAGCGAGAGTCCTCTGGCACAAGGATCTCGAAATGCTTAGCATGGTTTATGTGAGTTCTTATGTGGCTACGAAGTCCCGAGGCTCCATACAAGCGCATCACAAACCACAGCTTTAAAGATTGGAAAAGAGTATCCCATGTCAAAGGAAAAAGAATTATTCGCACTTACCTAAATCGTCTTCCTTGAGCAACTTGCCATCTTTGAAATTTACCACCCGAGACTGAATTGAACTATGAAAAAGAGTAGATTTAAGAACTCATACCTGTATGTTTGTTAATGTTGAAAGTGTCGAAGATAGCTGCTTAGAGTCCTGTAAGAGTATATTAAAAATTGATTGTAACGTTTGTAAAAGATCAAACCTTCAGCCAAAGTATGGAACAGTCAATATTGGTAAGAAGCCACTTATTTGCACTTAGATTAAAAGAGTGGGCATTTTCAACACCATTTAAAAAATGTCGAAATTCTGGACAAATGCAGGCATTACCAGCATAAGCTGCATCAACATGGAACCACATCCCACATTCCCGTCTCTTGGAAATTAATAAAACATTCAATAACTAGAAAATGTATTTTTACCTTGGCAATATCAGCCAGTGCTGGTAATGGATCAATTGCGGAAGAAGAAGTAGTCCCAACCTTAATACAAATTAATTAGATTAAATAATTATCTTGAAAATTCTGCGAGAATTCGTCCGGCCCGAAAGTTGGTGCGGGTCCTTATCTCCAAAATCGATCAATTAATCAATGCAATTATAAAGAGTTTTAGCAAAAGTTTCAACATGCAATTCTAAATTGAATTCTTCCTCTATAATTCACGCTCCCGGACAAAAGAGTTAAAGCCACGGAGGCTTGAAAGATATCTGTCTCTTTACTTGCACAGTGAGACTACGATCAATAAATTCTGGCTTCCAGCCCCATCGCAAGACCATGGATCGCCTTGCGCTCGGCCTATCTCTTCTCTTCTCGTCTCTCCTTGTAAGTAGTTCTTTCCAACTTATATCGTTCAATCGTTATTAAAGCTGGGGATTCCTGTTTGGCAGCTTTCCGAATGCAGTGACATAATCTCCACGAGTTTCGCCGATGAAGCCTCGCCTCTGGGGGCATTCGAATCGGCTCGCTTCGGCGAGCAGATGAGAAGAGGCGTTTTCACGGCCGATGCAAAGCTTTGCCACCGTGCAGGACTTTTTTGTCATCCTTACGGAAGGCATGGAGGCAATGCCCACTTTGGCGATGCTGCAGAGAAGACCGCCCTTGCAGCAAGCAAGCTCGGAGGGAATGCTCACTTTGGTGACTTCCATGACCGTGTACGCTCGCTGGAAGCCAGAGATCTTGGCGGCAATGCACACTTTGGTGACTTCAAAGATCATGGAGCTCTGGGTGGAAACGCTCACTTTGGTGACTTTCGTAAGGATCACGGGCTTGGCGGAAATGCTCACTTTGGTGACACTGGATTGGGTGGAAATACGCACTTTGGTGACTTCAAAGACCACGGATCATTGGGTGGAGATGCACACTTCGGCGACTTCAAAGACCATGACTTGGGTGGCAATGCCCACTTTGGCGATTTCAAAGACCATGGGTCATTGGGTGGCAACGCCCATTTTGGCGATTTCAAAGACCATGGTTTGGGTGGCAACGCGCACTTCGGCGATTTCAAAGATCATGGTTTGGGTGGTAATGCTCACTTTGGTGACTTCAAAGACCAAAGTTTGGGTGGCAATGCTCATTTTGGGGACTTCAAAGACCATGGTTTGGGTGGCAACGCGCACTTCGGCGATTTCAAAGATCATGGTTTGGGTGGTAATGCTCACTTTGGTGACTTCAAAGATCATGGTTTGGGTGGTAATGCTCACTTTGGTGACTTCAAAGACCAAAGTTTGGGTGGCAATGCTCATTTTGGGGACTTCAAAGACCATGGTTTGGGTGGCAACGCGCACTTCGGCGATTTCAAAGATCATGGTTTGGGTGGTAATGCTCACTTTGGTGACTTCAAAGACCAAAGTTTGGGTGGCAATGCTCACTTTGGGGACTTCAAAGACCATGGTTTAGGCGTAAATGCTCACTTTGGTGATGCTTCTCTAGGTGGAAATGCTCACTTTGGTGACCACGGATTAGGAGGAAATGCTCACTTTGGCGATGCTTCTGTCAAACCAAGCACTAGTTGCAAGAAGAACATGCCGCTGTATTTGATCCAGATTTTTACTGAGTACGAGGAAGAGGGTTATGGAGGAAGGAAGTCACTGCACTCTATGGACTGGCCAACCATCAAAGCCTTAATAGCGAAATGCTCCCCTGGAATGCTCCATCACTTCTTCACACTGGAAGAACTCCGACAGAGAAACGGTAAGTCCAAACATTCCTTTTGCAAACTTATTTACTCGTACTTGTGGAAAATCTTGACAGGAACTGAAAGTGTCCTCCCAAACATCCGTGACACTTATCCTCCACGGGCACTCCTGCCAAACGCAATGGCTAAGCACACAAACTTCGGTAAGCGGAGCCTTGACTCTTACTTGAAAGAGTTTAACGTCCCAAAGGAGTCTCCACTGGCAAGAAAGATGGCCTTCACTCTGGAACTCTGCAATGACAATGCTGGGGGGAAGATGAAGTGTGTGGCTTCCATGGAAGAAATGGCCGAGTTCGTCACCTCCACCCTTGGCCCTGTAGAGATTACCATGGTGACAGGAAGCAAGGCTTTCGCGGCCGAGGTTGGAAAAACTATCAAGCTTGGCGAGGTCAAGCCCATCACGAAAGGCGACACCCTTATGGTCGTCTGCCACACAACTATGTTTCCATACAAAGTCTACTTCTGTCACAAGGTGAGTAGCACCAGCGCTTCCAAAGTAAATGTGAAGACCAGCAGTGGCATGGAGCTCACTCCAAACGTTCTGTGCCACAAGATGGGTAAGACTTATGTTTGTCACTGGTTTGTGGAAACGGTCATTATGTTCGTTCCCACTGCCACTGTCTATGCTTGATTGTATCTAAAAAAGCTAATAATGATAATAATAATAATAATAATAATAATAATAATAACAATAATAATATGCTTACTATCTGATTCTTTCTTCTGGACTTTTAATAATAATAATACTAATAATCATAATCATAATACTTATTAGTTTTGGGATTAACAAAGAATTATTTAAAATTTTTTATTTTTATTTTTTAAAAATTAAACAACTTAAATATTTTTAAACATATTTAAAGTAAACATAGTTATGGTAGTCATAACCAGTGAATATGTACTTTGGACGCGCGGCTGCCACTTGGCCTTGTTGGCTCTTGCCACGTTTGTTGTTAAAGCCCTATATTTCAAATGGAAGGTCTTTCATGCTCGAGAGAGCAGCAATGGCGTCCCTCACAGCATCATCGACGGGCTCTCTCTCGATTTCGTCCTCGATTTACAATGCCAGGGCCGGGCGCTTTCTTCTCGCTCGATCGCCGGCGGGAGCTCACAGGCACAGGTTTCTCCATCTCCAGGTTCGCGCCTCGTCCCAGCAGAGGGATCAGGTCAAGGAGTCCATCCGGAAATCCACGGCGCTCGATCTCGAGCCGGGGCAGACGCACGATAGATCCGTGGACACAGCGAGGGAGGAATTCCGGGAAGAATCGGAGCTAGGGTCTGTGGAGGTGTGGGAGGATGAGCTGAGGATGATGCTTGGATCAAGGGTGTGGGATGAATACAAGGCTAATGGACGCGCTCGCGACAAGGAATGGCTCCAGGAACAGATCGATCGACGATGCGTCCAAAATATGCGCATGCTTGTGGTGGATGCCGTCAACAATGCCAAGGCTGGGCATCCAGGAATGCCGCTGGGAATGGCCGAGGTTGGATTCACGCTCTACAGGAAGGTGATGAAATACAATCCGGGAAATCCTGGATGGTTTAATCGCGATCGCTTCGTTCTTAGCGCTGGCCATGGCTGCCTTCTTCAGTACATATGTCTTCATCTAGCAGGCTTTGAATCTGTCCAGGTTTGAGGTTTTTCTTTCTTTCTTTCTTGTTTGTTCTTAGCCTGCGATTGTTTCTTCTTAGATGGAGGACTTGAAACGCTTGTGTAAGTTTGGAGCACGTACTCCAGGCCACCCAGAAAATTCTGAGACTGCTGGTATCGAAGTAACAACTGGTATGATTTTTTTCAGTCTGGTTTGATGCTATTGATTTCTTGCTTCTTCTTCTTTGGTTTATAGGTCCTCTTGGACAAGGAGTAGCAAATGCTGTGGGACTAGCGTTAGCGGAACGTCATCTAGCAGCTCGATTCAATAAACCGGGACATGATATTGTTAACCACAGAACGTAAGGCAACAACTCGTGGATCTTATCACAAACATCATTTTTACAGGTTTTGCATTATGGGAGATGGATGTGCTATGGAGGGCATTTCAAACGAATCAGCTTCATTAGCCGGGCACTGGAAACTCGACAAGCTCACAGTCATTTACGATGACAATCATAATACGATTGATGGTGATACAGAGCTTGCGTTCTCGGAGGATGTGGCTGGCAGATACAGGGCTCTAGGATGGCAAACGATTCTTGTGGAAGATATCCACGAGCATCCTGGAAAGTTTGTTAAAGCTCTAGACGAAGCTTTCGCGGAAACTGAGAAACCAACATTAATCCAGGTAGAGTATCGTGAGAATGCTTATTGCTTTCGTTTGCTAAGCCGCATTTGTTCAGGTAAAGTCTTCAATCGGTTTTCCTTCTAAGAAACAAGGAACTTCTAAAGCACATCACGGAACTTTTGACGAAGAAGACGTGAAAGGCATCAAAGCGGCTCTTAGTTGGGAGGGAAGAGAGCCTTTCTATGTCGTACCCACGGTTTACGAGTAAGTCGAGTATCTTCATTCCGTCTTGACTAAGCTTCGTTCCAGGGAGTTCAAGAAAAAGGCCAAGGAAGCAGAATGCATAGAAGAGGAGTGGAACATAGAGCTTGCCAAGTACGAGCAGGAATTTCCTAACGAGGCCAACGAGTTCAAACAGCTTCTTGGAAATATCATTTCCGAGGGATGGGAAAAAGTCTTACCGGTAAGTTTTTTGTGTTTCTCTTCACTTAGTAGTTTTATTTTTTGTCTCACGTTTTTGTTTGTTTTATAGACATGGTCTCAATCAGATCCTGTGGACGCCACCCGAAGCTACTCGGAGAAATGTCTCAACGCATTATCTACTGTGATTCCTGGACTGATTGGCGGCAGTGCAGACTTAGCATCATCAAACAAGGCCTATCTCAAAGACTACGATGATTTCCAACACAAGACTCCGTGGGGAAGAAACGTCCGCTATGGAATTCGTGAGCACGCAATGGCAGCGATCTCCAACGGCCTGTCTCTCCACTCTAGCGGTCTCATCCCGTTCGCGGCAACGTTCCTAGCCTTCAGCGACTACATGAAACACGCCATGAGGCTCTCAGCTCTCAGCCGAGCCGGCGTGATCTACATTTGCACGCACGACTCCATCGGCCTGGGTGAAGATGGTCCGACGCACCAGCCAGTAGAACAGCTCGTGGGACTTCGAGCGATCCCAAACTTGGTCGTTCTACGCCCGGCTGATGGCAACGAAACCAGCGGAGCATACCAAGTGGCAGTGAGAAGACGAGATTCAGGCCCGACCGTGATCGCACTCTCCAGGCAGAAAGTCCAGGCTCACGTAGCAGGAACTTCGGCTGACAAAGTTGAGAAGGGAGGCTACGTCGTCAGCGACAATTCCTCCAGCGGCAGCGATCCCGAGCTCATTATCATCGGAACAGGCTCCGAGCTATGCCTGTGCGAGGGAGCGGCCGAGAAGCTGCGAAGCGATGGATTTAAGGTACGAGTGGTGTCGCTGGTTAGCTGGGAGCTGTTCGACGAGCAGCCGGTCGAGTACAAGGACGAGATTCTTCCGAGGAGCGTGAAGAAGAGATTGAGCGTGGAGGCTGGCTCGCCGGTTGGATGGAGAGAGTACGTTGGATTCCATGGCCGGGTTCTTGCGGTGAACTCGTTTGGAAAGAGTGGAGCTTACCTGGACGTGTTCAAGAAATTTGGCTTCACGGTAGACAACGTCGAGAGTGAAGCTCGCAAACTTCTCCAAGTTTGAGATCATAGTTTTTTTTATTTCCAGCGTCCATAGATCGATCAAAACACACCCAATCAATGCTTGTAAGAAGAATAAATAGATGAATGTAATTACACTAGCTCTCGGTGTTCTCTTTGAAACTCCCATGTACAAGGCCCGCTACAGAAGCAAATCAGTATCATACTTTTCTATATACCTATAAGAATTTTTTGATGGGATGAGCTTGAATGTTCATCCTTTTTCTCTTGCTCATGCCGCGAGCACGATTATCACAATCACCAGAGCCACCGCAAAAATAACCATGAGCAAACAGCTCTGCAAAACAAAGGCACGAGGAACATAAGAACGTAGATGAGAAGAGAGAATGGAGAGATTCTCTCTTACCAAAGTATTGCCGGACTTTTGGCTCTTCGAAGCCTTTGAGAGTTGCTTATTCGCTTGCGCTGTAGCAGCGTAACTGTTCTCTACGTGGGAATCAATCTCCTCTGGCGAAGCAACGACGTAAAGAAATGTTATGGAAGGGAGAAGACAAAAACGATAAGCTTACCGATTGTTCCACCCTGCTCATGTACCATTACCGCAAGATCCTTGAAGATCTCGTGCACTTCCTCGATTTGTTCCTGGACTTCTCTGATGCCTTGCGCTCTCTCTTCAATCACGGCCTCGTTAAAAGTAACCTCGTTGTCTAGTTGCAACACTTCCTGCCTGCGTATTTTCAAAAGAAAGATCAGTACAAGGTACTTGGAAACAAGTTTGGATCTTCTCACCGTCTCTGCTCGGCGAGTAGAATTCGACGTTCATCATCCGGACTGGCGCTGGAACGAAGAAAACAAGAACACCATCAGCCAGCTTTCGAGAAAGCAGAAAGACGAGGAAAAACATACCCTTCCATTCCAAGCACTTCAGGAACCAATGGCGCATACACAGTCTGCCGCTCCTTGCTAATCTTTTGGGCCTGCTCAAACGTCTGCAAAACCCTCTGGAAATCCTTGGCAAGCTTCGCATCCTTCATTTTCGTCGAGGCCTAGAACACCACAACGCATATCTCTTAAGTTCCACCATGGAAAGAAAAAACCCGAGAAGGAACAAGAAGAACAAAGAGATAGATCCCACTTACACTGACTGGCTGTGTGCGATCGGTCTCATTGACAGCCTTGAGCTTCGCGGCCGTCTCCTTGATCAAATGTGATATGTGTTGCCTCATCTTGTGCCTATGGATGAAAGAAAGAACAAAAAAAAAAAAAAAAGGTTTGTACGTGGAAGAAGAATTCCAGAATTCCACTCACATCTTTGTTCGCAGCTCCGGCGTGTCCTTGGCAGTGCCGAGCTGGTTCATGAGCCTCGTATAGCTCATCACGGCCGTGTTGATCTGGAAAACCCCCGACGCCACCGCCTGGCTTGGATCCTGGCCCCCATTCAGCACATCGCCCTTCCTGGCCGGGTAGCCGCGCTCCAAATCCAAGTCCTGGTAGCTCATCCTGCCCGATTCAACCCTGTCGCCGCGAAATTTGACCTACAGCCGCGTCGAATTCGTCGATCCGTGCCCCGGATCGCTGCTGCATGCGCCGCCCGCGATCAATTGAGCGATCGAGCGTGGGATCTCTCCTCACGATTGGAAGGGAGCGGTGTCCTGCGCTCCTCTATTTTATTCCTGGGGAAAAAAAAGAAAGAGCTAGCGGGATGTGCCGTGGCATATTCCGTCTCACACGTGGCGCGCTGAGACGGGCGTGCCGTTTTGAGTCAGCCCTAAATTCGAGGCGCGGGAAGAACAGAGTGCGGAGATGGGGGACGAGAAGAAGCAGGAATCCGTGAACGTATGGATGAAATTGAGGACTCTCCAGAATCAGCATCGCGTCTACTTGGTAAATTCCCGATAATCGCTCGGATCTTCGAGGAAATTTGATGGGTTTCTCTCTTCCAGGATGCCAATGTGGTACAAGTTGTGTTTAGAGGCTTGCAGCACTTGCTCATCGAAAGGTAAGCGAATCCTTCCTCCTTGAGAGTGTTTGATCTCGCCCACATTGTGGGAGGAACGAAAGCTCTAGCTCTATCTCGATTGACCCCATGGAGAAACTTCGCATAGGCCCTCGAATCCAGTGGGATATCTAGGCCAGTTCCTCATCGATCACGATCCTTTGAAACCGCCGCCGCCGCCTCCGCCGGAGCTGATCTGCTCGCACTGCGCTCACTCGCCACCGCCACCGCCGCCCCCGCCAGTGGAGGAGAAGCCGCCGCCGCCGCCCGAGGGCGAGGAGGGCGCTGGAGGAGAAGCTCCTCCAGCCGAGGAGTAGCACATTCGCTCGAATTCCATCGCGCAAATATTCTCCCAGTACGCTTTCTCGATCAAAGCCTTTTGTTTCATAGCTCTCAGCTCGTTCGGATGGATCGATCGATAGCTCCATACGATCACACTCATGTTCTTCCGAGATCTCTCTCTTTTTCCTAAGATTTTCTCTCCGTTAGTAGCAGAGACACTCCGTCAATGTTGGAAGGCGAGGACTCTTTCTTGTCGCATTTGCGCGATGGCGCGGAATTGTTTGGACTTTCTCTTGTTTGAATTTAAATTTGGGTTTTTTCCCATGTTGCCAAGTATCGCTACGTGGTGGCTCTACCGTACAAAACTACCGCCCATTCTTTATGTAGGCATGTATATCCTGTCGGTGCTACCAAGAAAAATCTTCAAACTTTGAATCCTCCCTCCACAATTTGAATTCAAAAGATTTGAATTTTGAAAAAGCTGCACATTTTTTATTTAGATTTTTGAGATCTTCCCGCCAACTTGTATGTACAAATCCTAAGGAGCTTTCTTTTACACGATCCACGCGCTCAAAGAATTGGGAGTGTCGACTTCCTCTAGCTTCGGTCTAAACGATCGTTCGATCGATCGAGCAAAAATTTTTGGAGCTCAGCGTTTCCTTTCCTACTCTCGGGTGTGATTTTCCGACCGCTGCGAGTCCTCGCCTTTCAGCTAGCTAGATCTCAGCGAGAAAGAGATACCGGAAGCGAAAATCAAATGGAAGAACCTGGACTGCGCTGTGGCCGCGCTGCTTTCGCCGTTTCAAAGAGCTCATGACGAAACGAAGCTGGGAGCTGGACAAGTGCGCGCAGATCCAGTCGGCTAGCGAGACCTCGCTGCCCTGCGTCTCGCGAACGTGAGCGTAGAGCAGCTTTGGAACCATGAGCTTGCTGCTCTTGTGGTTGATCCCGACGGATGCTCGCAGATAATCGCGTAGAGATACCTCCAGTTGCTCGTAGATTGTTTCCGCTGTATATATTCGTACCTGGGAAAGGAAAGAAATCAATGGATCTCTTGAAGATGTCGAGGAAAGGATTAGCGAGACTGCATTGCATACCGCTGGGCACGACCAAGCACCAAACGACAACGCAAACAGCGTCAGAGGCTCTGCATGAGATATGCCAAACTTCGTTTGCTGCTCTGACAGGTTGATCTCTTTTAGTGCCAAAAGCAACTCCTGCAAAAAAAAGAAATTAAATTTAAGAAACAGACACTGCGAGCCAGATCTTAGACACATACCAGTTGAGGCCGATATGTGGATGCCCGGGATTTTAGAAACGCATATTCAATAGTGATCGCATTAAATGAATGGCCCCCAATTACGTAGCTTGCCTGCACAAGAATTGAAGGCATTCCGGGATTTAGCTGTTTAGTGCTTGCTGTATATGAAACTGCTACGACATACATACCTTTTGCATGAGAGAGAAGTACTTCGCTTCGTTATCAGGTGTTCCGTAGGCAAGAAATGCCTGCATAGACAAATTCGTGATCTCACAACAAGAAGCGGACAACCAAACGGTGTAGAAACTTACGTGCATCATCAACGCGTTGTGTACATTGATCCAAAAGGCAAGTTTTTCCACATGCCTCATGCTGCTCGGGTCTACTCTTGATAAGTGCTCCACCAATAGTCTGCAAGACTTTCGACGTCAGAAAAGCCGAAAAAGAAGATTAGAATGAGCAACAGTACTCACTTGAATCTCTGAAGTGCGCCGGCAGCATAATTGAGCTGTCTCTTCCCCACAGAGATCCACGAAACCTCGGCGGCTGTCTGATACGCTCCAATCTCTGGCAGCATAACCTTTCCTTCCATGGTGTATGGATCGAAGACGCTGTCTTGTCCGGCAACTCCCGCTTTGTTTCTCCAATCAACAAGCGGGCTCCTCGCAAAGGATACGAATGACGACTCCGATACCGATGACAGTGACGATGAGACCAGATGAACAAACGGCGACGTTGGCGATGGCATGTCCCGGGGAATTGATTTCGAGTGTGGCGTCGAACGGCCGGAAAGGTGGTGATAAATATCCACCATGCACTGCACCATCTGCTCTGACAAGCTGTTGGGATATCGCCAAAGCGCTTCCGACACGAGAGATTCCGCCACGATATCTTCCACCGGGGGAGCTTCTGTGCCGCAGTCGTTTAGATTGCCTGACACGTCCCTTGATTCCCACTAACACAGAGCGCCAAAGTTTGAAAATGAGCCCAACAGAAAACGTGAAGTACTTAAAAACGAGCTTTACCTTTCCAGAAGTCGTCACGGCTTGCTCCTCCTCATTCCGCAACCGCCACTCACTCTCCTCGTCCGCGGAAGATTTTCTGTAATCCTCGAGAGTGAGTACGTCCTCCGAGCTATGATGCTTCTCGCCCGCCTGATGATCACCATTTGCCTCTGTTGAAGCGCCACTTGATTGATCGCTAAAGGCCTCTACGGCGCATGGTGTGGCTGGCGATGGTGGTCGGCCCCTCGCGACAGGCTTTAAGTATGACGAGCCCTGTGAGCTTGGAGATAAGCACGAAGCCTGAGTGCCAGGCTCCTCCTCGGTCACCGTCTGTGATAAGCCTTGCAGCGTCGATTGGGACTTTTCATACGCGGACCGCTCTTTGAAAACTTGGCTTTGTAGAGTCAGCATCTGTTCCTCTAGCTTGGAAACAGAGAACTCGAGCGTGGCCACATCCAGGAGAAGTTTCTGTGCCTGGAGAAGAAATCAAACGGGCGTTCGTCAGCACTTTTCTAATGTGAGCAACGAGTCACCGTTGCATACGTACACTGACTGGGAGATGACTGGGGAGACTGGAGATGGCTTCCATTGCGTTTTCGTGGGCGGTCGTGTAAGCGCAGTGCAAATCGCGCTCCTCTTGCAGCCTTTTCTCGAGCCTGGACACCTGATTTTTAGAATTTGTGGCGAAAACATTCGATCAGACCAGACTGTTCATCCAAATTCCAGCTCTACTCACATCAAACTCGAGCCTGGAGCGATGCACACGCAAACTCTCCCTCTTGACAGCCTCGAAATCGGTCTTGTCCACGACCTGTGCAAGCAATACAAAGCCATCGATGAGAACTTAGAAGGAAGCAAAAGCATCCATAGCTAGAAGAACCATACCGTGGACATTTGATGGATCATTTTTTGATTCTCGAGGAGGACGCTGGTGAGAGAGGCAAGACAAGAGAGGATGAGAGTCAACACCAGACCAGATGAAAAGATGGAGCTAATTCAACCAGGAGTAGTACCTCTGACCATTTCCTACGCGTCCACGATCCATCACCTCATCCTTTTGGCAGAAGGCCTAGTCAGTGTTGGCCAGTAGCCACAATAAGCCAAACGCAAGAAAAAGCACGGACTAGAGACTAGCGAACAAACAGAAGAAACTCACCCAGGTTCCCGGAAGCGCGCCGGCGGATTGCTTCCCCGCGATCCAGCTCGCCTGGCAGGGCCATCAATCGAGCAGCATTTCAGCAAATTGAGTCGATCGGCTCTCAGGGAAGACGCTTACTTGCTGCTGGACATGGCAGGGGAGGAAAGAAATCTCTCCCGCTTTGCCGAGATTGGAGGCGTGCTCGCTGATGAGGAATGTCTCCCACGGCGCAAAGCTCCCGATGCTGCTGCTGCTGCTCCTCCGATTCATCATCGCCGAGCTCGCGCTGCCGATTCCCGGAGAATTTTCTTGAATCCAGCCGCGGCGTAGTCATCTGTGACGAAATTTCACCATCCTAGAATCCAGACATTCTCGCGATTCGCAGATAGACGAGATCCCCGAGCAATCCTCTTCTCACATTTTCTCCACACACACCACACAAACCCTATGCACAGAACACTAAAATAAAAACTATTTCCAAATACAAGCCATAGCCAAAAGCTCGGGCCAGGCTCGGCACCGAGGCACGAGCCCCGAACCAGCAAACGAGTTTACTGCGGGCGGGTAAAAGGTTTGAAGTTCGGCCGGTCCTCTCATGGTTGACGGGCCAGATGAAACCGTCAACGGTGAAACATTGATAGCCGTTGATCCTGGCCTTGGATTTGAATTTACGCCACCGCAGTAAAAAATAAAAACCCCCACCGCTGCGACAGGGACCAGCGGGTCGTGACACGTGTCTGGTCCACAGTGGCTCGCACCCAACTAAATTGACCGGACCAATCCAAAACTTTCACTACCCTGCCCGTTAGCGTGGGCAATTAGAGCAAACAACTGCTGCTAATTACTGTCGGAGATTATGGAGATCCCATGATTGCTAGCGCCAAGGTCGCCGGTTCGAATCTTTCCCAAAGGATCCCTCTCCAAGCAATTCTTTGTCTGTCTGGAATGGAAGAATATCTTTGGACGTAACTATAATGTACTCTGAAGTAGTATGATATCTTTTTATCCTCTCTCCCAAACTTCCAGATCGATCCCTGGACATTACATTAGATCTTAGATCTTAGAGCTTAGATTTGTATATACCATCTTCTTTTTTCCATACCAGTCGACCTCTTTCATCCATGTGCTCGAGCACGAAGGAATAAATCCAATCCTTTCAGCGTCATTTCCAACACAGACGCTTTCCTTGTTGGCTTGGCCCGCCCTGTGAGCTACTGCCACAGCGCCACTGCTCCAAAAATTATACCTCCTGGCAGTCCCTCTGCAGCTTCTGGCATCTCTACCATTATAGAGAGAACCTCTTGTGCTGTGCTCGCTACGATTTCTTTCCTACAAAAACAAGCACCGCAAAACGAGATAAGTTCCACTTGGAATGAAACAAAGCGACACAGCACAGCTCACCTGTGGAAAAGAAATGCAGTCCGTCCAGTCTTCCGGATATCGCTCTGACCGCGTCCCGGAACGCACTCCTCCATTCCGGGGCCCCAAATCGGAGGATCCAAAAGCGAAACATCTGCTGGAACATTGCTAGGTGGGAAGAAAGTTACCTGTAACTCCACTAGACGACGCCTGAATGCCGTCGGATTCCACTTCATGGGCTTCACGAGAGTTTCCAGTCCGCAGTCCATGCGATGGTGGTGGAAACCAACGCGCCAACACTGCGCTGCATTGACAGGAATGAACAATAATATCAAAATGCGTTTCTCCTGACGGAAGTTTAAAAGACATACCTTTTCCTTCGTTTTTTTTTATCTTTTAATCTGGAGTAGTGTGAAACACCAGTGCAGCGGCAGTCGTTTGTGGTTGTAAGCATAATTCCCCACCTCTTCGAATATAAAAAACACTTGTCGAGAACATCAACACAGGTCAGCAACGACGAGCTTATGATCTTGCACAGATGGTGAAAGGTGCCGGTTGAGTAAGAAACGATACCATGCCAGATCTTAAAAAGTCGGCAAGTCGGGTCGGGCGCAAAACTCCAGGCTGCAAGATCAAACAACACCGCGTCGCTATCCCGTCTTAGTCTAGAAAACAGAAAAAAGCGTACCTTAAAAGTCATGGATTTTGTTACTGCGATGATGATCACAAAACGTACCGAGCACATGAAGGACCAGGTGTGTTGGATCAGCTTTCAATCGCCAGAGGGTGTAGAACATTATGCATTCTGTGAAGAGCAGATTTGATGCGTTCTTTGAGATTGTCATCGTCACACTCGACGCTGCGGCTGGTGTAGTCCACAGTGGCAGCAACTCCGTCCACAGAAATCACGAGCTTCTTCCCTTCCTCGTCTACTTTGACGTCTCCAAACAAAGACGTGAGCAGCGACTGGACAACCGTAAGATCCTCCTCAATCTTCGGCAGACCATTGGCGTCCGTCAGCAAGCGAGGATCCATCTTCGTGATGATCGCAATTATTGAATCCGCTATCATGTCGCTCACTGGATCGGACACCCACTGGAGGACCACATGCTCGTTTGACTCCTGAGAAATCGTCACCTTGTCATGGATCCTCAGTGTCTGGCTCTCGGCCTTTGTAACGTGTTCCACGCCGTCGTACATCTGCTCAATCCTGTGTCGCAGCACAACAAATGCGCCGTCGTATGGGACTGAGAGCCTCTGCTGGATGCTGCCCCTGGAAAGCTGTGTGTAAACATGAAGGTCGTCCGGAGCCATCAGCTGGTACGTGAAGCTCTTCTTGATCAGCAGGCCGCTCACTGCGCCCCCCTCGTCTGGTGTTTTCTCCGCCAGCCTACCAACAGCCTTTGCAACTTTCTCTCCTTTGAAAAAAAACTCCACGGGTTGGCAGTTCTTTGGCGAGTTTATCTTGACGTTTTGTTCTGCAAACTGCGCCTGTAACTTGACCTTTAGACGGCCCATCTCGTTCTGCTCTCCATGAACGAGAACAATGTGCGGAGGCCTTAGTTCCCCTAAGAAGGCGCTGGTCTGAGCAAAGTCCGCGTGTGCCGAAAAAGAGATGTACACCACCCTCATGTTGAGCGGAACTACGAGGCCACTGACGAGGGCAACTTCCTTCGGCTCGTTGAGTATAGTCTTTGCAAGTGTCCCTTCCACAACGTAACCCGGTATCACGCAAGCGTTCTTCCTGTCCTGACACCAGCGGTCGAATAGCTGACGAGAGAGCCCGCTCTGCAAACCGCTTGGACTAGCCATAACAATCGAAGGCCCGACATCTTCGAACTGCTCGATGCTCTTGAGAGGAGAGATATGCTTGAAGTTGAAGGGATTCGAGTTCTCGTACTGAGACTTGATCTTGTCGTTCATGGAATTGATGTAAGTCTGATAGACTGCCATGCACTTCTTGGCTAGCGGCGAAGCATAGTATATCGGGATGTGTTGCAGCTCCGGGTGAGCCTCCCAGTACTCGTCCAGAATCAACAGAAGCTCCTGTGCTCGTCCTAGAGCGAAAGCCGGAATGAGAACTCTGCCTCCGTGAGACACGGTTTGCGCTATAGTCTCCGTAAACCTCTTCTCCCGGACGTGTCGCGGCTGATGAATCTGAACGCCATAAGTCGACTCTATGATGCAGACGTCTGGAGAAAACTCTGGCATTTCCGCGGCTTTGAGGTGGCGATCCTCTTCTCTGGAGTAGTCTCCTGTGTATAAGACCCGGATACCGGCTATATCCACCATGAACATCGCTGCCCCGAGGACATGTCCCGCGGTGTAGCACCAGAAGCGTATCCCATTCACCTCCATAGTTTGGTGAAAGTCTATAACCTGTAGGCACCGTAAGTGATGTGACCCCAGGTAGCACCACACATACCTCGATCTTGTCCATGGTTTTCAGCACGTCTTGCTCGTCATACAGCATGTCTTCGACAGACCCTTTGCTGATCTTGACATAGTCCGTGAGCAAAAGCTTGTAAATGGCTTTGGTTGCGTGTGTCATGAACACTCGGCCTTTGAATGTGGTCTGAGAGACAAAACTTTACAAACCAGCCTCGCAAAAAAGAAATCAAGTACCTTCTCCAGAAAATATGGAAGCGAGGCCGCGTGATCGAGATGAAAGCTGGAACAGAGATCACGAAGAGTAGAACAATAAAAGGAAACGAAAAGGAAAATCCTTACTGAGTTACTAACAGCACGTCGATTGTCGACGGATCAATCTCATCGAAATACGGCAACGCGGCCATTCCAGTGTACCCGGGATGGATTCCACAGTCGAACTGGGCAGGAAAGCACTCACATTTCACATTTCCTTGCTCGAAAGAAAGAAATCTCGAAATCCACTCACCAGAATCGTCTTTCCCTTGTAAGTCATGTGGCAGCACGATCGGCCGACCTCGCTTCCAGCTCCCAGAGGCATAATCTCCATCTTCTCGCCCTCGTTCCTCGCCATCGAATCCTTTCTCTTCAGCATCGTCGCGAAACCAAAAGCCCTAGAAAGAACGAAGATTTTAGGGTTCTAAGCTTTTGCCACGTCGGCATTTACGCAGCGCTTGCACTCCCGCCCAAAAAGCCCTAGGAGGAGCGCTGTTCGCATTGCGGCAGTCGCGGATGATCCCAGGTGAGATTCTTGCGGCTCTCTCGGCTTCGATTCAATCCATTTCATCAAGAACCTCTGATAGGAAGAACAATCTGTGGAAAAAAATTCCCATTGATGGGCGCCTTGGGTAGCAAAGATGATCAAACTGCCAGCTCTTTGGCGCAGTGGTCACGACACGAACTGGGACGGCAGCGGCGGCGGCGGCGGCACCACTCCCAGATCCGCTTGGAGCAGTGCTGGAATTGGAATCACAAGCTCTCCGAGACGAGTAGCAGGCAATCTCTCACAGGCTTGCGATCCTTCTTGTCGAGGCAGCACTGTATTTCATCCCAGGCTCCTCCACAACAGCGTCCCCAGGCCAGAGATTTTAGGAGGGAGTGGATTCTTTCGAGCTAAGCTTTGCGAGCTTGACGAGATAGAGGTTCTTCCTCCTCCACCACCATTTTTCTTCCATGGTAGCAGCAGCAACTCTCTGGTGAGCTCCAGGAACTCTCACACTAGCATGGGGAACAAGAGCTTGTCAACTAGAGTACCGGTGATTAGCTATAGGAGCAGTGGGATCTCTGAGAAGCAGGATGGTGCCAGCGTCCAGTCCAAGAAGCTCGAGCCTCTAAAGCTCCCGATCACAACCATGGCAGAGAAATCGACACAAACTTCCAGCTCCAAGAACGTCGCGCTAGACACATCCAGTTTGGTTTCCACGAACTTTGGAAAGCCGGCTACTTTGCGTGGAGGATCGTCATCGCCGGGACCGGGGCCGGGATGGTACTCGCCGAAGTCCCAGCCATCTTCGCCAGCTTTCTCGATGGGAAGCCGGCTTGGCGATGGCAAGAGGTCTCACAATCCCGGACCAGGAGCACACTACGTAAAGAGGAGGCCGGACGGTCCAGGCTACACGATGTCTCCTCGGTTTAGAGACGCTGCAAAGGACCGGAGTCCCGGGCCGGGGCAGCACAATCTTCCAGGAACTTTTGGTGGTCCGGCTTACACCATGGCGCCGCGGTTTAACTCGCCTCCCAGAGCTCACAGCCCGAAGCCATTTGCTTCTTTGTTGTCCGTCCTAGGCAAAGGTGCCGGCCCGATGCGAGAGACAAACACTAGCTGGACCAAGACAGCGGTTGAAGGTTCGTTGAATGCTCATGCAAACGTTCCTGGTCACGGGGTTTATTCCAGCTACAGGCCCGAGCATCTGCCGAAGAAGAAGAAGGAGAAGAAAAAGGAAGTTGGCTACTTCATCGTCAAGGTGAATCCGAAAGGACCGGCTTACAAGATCACAAAGACGGGGACCTTCTTGATGCCGGAACCGGATGATCCGGCTTTCAATCCAGAGAGAGGGGAGTCAGGAAGAAGGGACTCTGGCAATCTAGACAGGAGAGGTTCCCGCTCCAGGAGAAGATCCAGTTTATCTCCGAGGCGGCCGTCGGGTCCTCCACAACCAGATCCAACTCCGGGACCGGGAGAACACCAGGACGCCGAGTTTCAAACAAACGGTCCCTGGATAACTATCAAGTCCAGGATTCCATTACGTCCAAAGGAGAACTTTCCAGGACCAGGAACTTACGACGTTGTGTCGAGGCCGAGCTCGCCATCCTTCTCTCTCGGCACTCGCCGTTTTGTTCCGGAGGACAAAACAGAAAATCCAGGGCCAGGAGCGTACAGGATCATAGGGAAGCCACACGGCCCGCATTTTTCAATCACTGGCAAGCCCCGAGACTCGTCACCCCGCTCGAGAAGTCCCGGTCCCGGAGCCTACAAGTACGAGAATGGAACCATCGGCTCTGGTCTACCAGCTTTCACCATCACTGGCAAGGCGACGTCTCCACGAGAAAGCGATTTTCCAGGCCACGGTACTTACTCTGTGCGGCTTCCCAGAGGCCCGGCTCTCACCATGCAGTCGAGACAAAGCTCGCCAAGAACTCCAAACTCTCCCGGCCGGGGATCATGCAGTCCGCAGTGCATGAGCTCCTCTCCATCCTTCTCGATGCAGACAAGCTTCTCGAGTTATCAGGACGTGACACCCCCAGCCCCGGCTCCTACACATCGAGATCTTCCATGGACGGTCCTATGCACAGCGGACGAGTCCATCGCTTACGATCTATGGCCTGGTGAAGAAGAACAACGAATGGAATGATTTTCCACTCGAGACTAGGCCGGGAAAGGTTCCAGTCCAGAAGACTAGCCGGAGTCCGGGACAGGGGGCTTACAACGTCGAGAGCGGAAGAAGCTCTCCATCTTTCAGCATCCGGGGGAAGATTTCTCGTGAGAGACCTCATTCTCCAGGACCGGGAGCGTACTTCTTGCCGAAGACAAACCAGGCACCAGCGTTTAGCTTGTATGGGAGGATCCGAGGGCCTCGACAAGACAGCTTCAACAGTCCGGCTTGTTGATCAGCAGATCTCAACGCTTGTCGCTTCTCACTTTTGTCTTTGATACATCTTCCCAAACATCTCAGAAGCAGCGAACTTACATACTCCATATATCCCTGTTTTCATTCTTTCCTTTTTCCTTGTAAACTTGCATCTCTTTTGTGAAAACTTATAGGTGAGAAAAGCTGTGAAGAACTTTGAAAGTTAACAGTAGTTGGGAACATACTCACAACATACTCCGTCAGAGTTTTAATCATATCTCATAAGCCTCCTTTTGGATGATGAAGGGCTACACTTTGAAAATTGGGCCTGGAGGGTATAAAGATTTTTAAAAGTGAAAGCATTCGAGGACTTTTCATTACCTACTCTCCAGATCCAGTTTGTTGGAGGAATATCTGGCATATACTAGAATATTCTATAAATGACCTATTACTCTCTCACTAGAGAATCCGCATTCCAAAGGTTTAATACGAGGCAGAACAAGAGCGCTTGGAGATTACGCTCTTGCAAAGGAACCCCTGACAGTTGATGGTAAAACTATAAATTTGTGAAGCACATAAACTGCATCTTTAAATTATACAACATCTGCTAAGAAACTGCTAGATTAATATAAAGAAAGAAAGAAATAGAAAATCTAAGAAATCCAGACCATAATAGTAAAGTGTGGTGTTAGATCATAAGATATAAAACTTTGACCAAGGCAATGCCGATAGGTGAGATCTGTGAATCTTAGATTTTCAGTTCTAAGAAACTATGGGCGCCATAGTTTCATGTTGTGCATACTCAAAAATTTAAGGGTTGAGATATTATAAAGCAAGAAAGAGCTGAAAAATCTAGACCATTATAAAGTGAAAAAGAGTTGGAAGCTTTGACAAAGGCAACGGGGATAGGTGAGATCCGGTGAATCTCTAATTCTCAGGCCCGCAGCGAGAACACAGGTGAGAATTTGATCCAATGAAGAAAAATCCCAAAGCCATGGTTTGCAAATGCACCACTCTCCTGCTCGTGCTCTTGGTTGTGGTCGCCATTGTTACTACCAGTGTTCTTCTAGCCCGCCGTCACCACCACCGCTCAGCCAAACAAATCCCACCAAGCGAAGAAGCTCCAGAAGCGTGGGACGAAGTCTCCAAGCTCTCACAGTATGATCCCAAGCGCCTGGCACTCTTCATCTCCCCGCTCGTCACAATCTCCGCCAACGCCTATGGATTCTCGGCCACGGCCGCCTCCGTCCCCGGCTGGAAGCCATCCCCCAAAGTCCCAACACTCGAGCCCTCCTCAAACACCGGAGCTCGGGGCCTAGTGTACGAGGAAGACACCACCTCCGCTCACAAACGCATTGTGGTTGCGTTCCGGGGCACCTCCACCCAGGCAGACCTGTGCGTCGATCGGATCCTGTTTGGAGAGCTTCCAAGGGTGTCGCTTCCCAGCCTGAGCTCTTGCCTCTCCACCTATTCCAACCAGAGCCTCGACTACGTCTCCCAAGGTGTGAGCTACACACGCCAGGCTGTGGAGGCGTATCCAAACGCATCGCTGCTGCTCACTGGCCATAGCCTGGGTGCCGGACTCGCGGTTCTCGTCTCGGCATCGCTCGGCGGACCTGCTGCTGTTGTTGCTTTCAGCGGCCCGGGAGCTGGAGGCTCGCTGCGGTCGAGGTCCTTGCAGCTCTCTCCAGAGATGAAGCGTAACATGGTTGTCATCGGTGACGAGTGGGATACCGTGGTCACGGGGTCGTGGGAGCAGCAAGTTGGCACGGTTTGCTTGGTGCAGCACCAGGGAGCGTCGGACTGCGCGGCTTGTTCAGTGAGCGATGGGAGCTCAACTTGCTCGAACTGCGCCTTCCAGGCGCACAGCCTGAATGGGATTCTCGATAACCTGCAAAGAGGAGACACGTTTGCGTGCTCAGAGCATTAGAGAGCGTGCTGGAAACACTTACTGTGCATCTGTGAGGTGTGTGTGTGACTCGCAATAATGGATTCGCTAGAATGCATAGAAACGCATACCTGAAGAACCATCACAATGTTAGTCTCTCTTTTTTTCTAGAACAAAACTGGATTTTGTAGTAACTGGTGTATCGATCGCGAGCTTCTGTGCTAGATTGATCAGCTTCCGGGGAAAACTTCGCAAGGCATCCTAGATTCGCTCGAATGCTAGTAGCATACCTGAAAAAAGCGGTTTTTCCTTTGATGTTTCAAGAACAAAACTCACTGGAACGTTAGCAGGCGATCGCATCTCCAAGCACTCCATCAATCGTCCCCGTGACCAGATTTTCAGTCACCGATAATCTGGCCAACACATATCCATCTAGCAACATTTCGATCTACCTGCGGCGATATCTATCGATCGATCCTGGAGAGTCCAGCGCTCTAGTGGATGAATGGCGGTGGAGCAAAACCCTTGGCATCGCGCTCATAATGCTTGGGGGACAAATTAGGTCTGGCGGTGGTTTTAGGTCTTCGGCGAGAGAGATCGATTCCAGTGCTTGGCGCCGGGGCAATAATGATCAAGCTTTTCAGCGTCAAGCAGAAGCAAAAGGAAGCTGCCGATGGCGCCAATGGCAAACCCAGCGCCGGCAAGAAGCAAACGCCCGGAGAGTTGCGCGTCCAAAAGGGTAAAACGAATAAATCTCTCTCACCTTCTTCATCCATTCACGAAGAACTTGGTCTTCTTTTCTTTGTCTAGATATCAGTGAGCTCAACTTGGCGAAATCTACGTCCATCAGATTCCCCAACGGGAAGGATGATCTCCTCAACTTCGAGATAACCATCGGACCGGACGAAGGCTACTACCAGTAAGTTCTTTTCGTGTGAGTGTTGCTATCGATTGATCGATTGGATTGTTCCAGCGGAGGTTTGTTTGTTTTCACGTTCCAGGTCTCGGGAATCTATCCTCACGAAGCTCCCAAAGTAAAATGCAAGACCAAAGTAAGCTCTTCTCTCCTCTTTGCATTCTTTTCTTTGCTCACACGAAGCTTTGAGCAGATCTATCACCCCAACATCGACCTCGAAGGAAATGTTTGTCTCAACATTCTCCGAGAGGACTGGAAGCCAGTCTTGAGCGTAAACTCGATCATCTACGGCCTGCAGTACCTCTTCTTGGTAAGTATCCATGTTTTCTCTACTTAAGATACCAGTTTAGTTTGTTTGCTCGTAGGATCCAAACCCGGAAGATCCTTTGAATCAGGAAGCCGCTGAGGTGCTTAGAACAAACCCCAAACAGTTTGAAACTAATGTGAGGAGATCGATGCAAGGCGGATTCGTCGGTGGCCACCAGTTTCACAGATGCGTATGATCTCGGTTTCTCGGTCGACTTCTCGATCGTTCTTGCTCGCTCGCTCGCTCGCTCGCTTAGGAAGGGAAAAACAAGGATTTGTTTGGTACAAATGGCTGCGATATACAGGGATATTTCCCAGTTAGTATCTATTAAATTTTGACATAAAGCATTGTTCAATGTACAAAATTTGTTAAATGGTTTGGATTGTTTTGAGCCATTTACCCAAGGTAAGTTCATTGCTCCATAAGGTTAAGTTCCTAAGGTAAGTTCCTTTCGAACCTGTGCTCCATATGCTGTAGAATATTTGTTTCAAGCACTCTAAATTCCTTAGGTTGGGAACTTCATCCTTTTTGGGTATCTGGTTTAAAATGAGTTAACGATAAAAGGTCTATTATGATTCTCTTACGAGATAAGTTTCTTTCCTTTAAGCAGGGCTATTCATTCAGTGTCATGAGATAGAATTTCTTTGATCAAATTGGTATGCATTCTTGTTGCTTTCAGCCTGCCTCATATGGCTCTTGTTTATATGTATCTTTGTGTTTCCTTGACGTCTTTGATACTTGTTTTGGCTGCCTTACCTACGTTGAAAGAAGGCCAAGCCGCTTGGTCCAAGAGTAGGGGTTGGTTCAAGCTGACAGTTGGCTGCCTTGTTCAGTCCTTTCGGCCAGACAACTTATCCTTTTTGACAGGCTATTACTTGTGTCTGGATGTCTTGGGACTTTTCCATCTTTCTGTGTTCTTGTGAATTTGTTTTCTATTCATCTTTGCCTTGGAGCTTGGCCTTGAAATCTGTCTCAGAACATTCTTTGTCAACCCTCTTTTGGTTGAGACGTCTTCCGGTTTCTCCTTTCCAGCATATTTCTTTTTTGCAAGGGACGCATTTTTCCCAGTGAGAGTCGCCAAACTGGTACAGCTATGATACATATATAAGGGAGAACTAGGGTAGAAAAGACACTCTAGAAGGGCAATGAACCACATCTTTCCAGTGATCTGGAATGCACACTAAAGGACGAAATACTGTGTCTTAGTTTGTAACATGAAGATGTGATAACCAATGTATTTTATTTGCTGCGCATTATTGTTCTCTTTTTTTCTAATCATACCAAAAAAAATTATGAAATTCTTGCCCTATGTGTAAATCTGAGGTACAACATTGTTATAACTCTTTTTTCTTGAAAGTCTAGCGTTCCAGGTCAATCTATTACTTCACCTATATAGAAGGAATTACCTTATCTCTTAGCAGCAACACTTTGGAATCACTGCCAATCACGTCTTTGATCCAACCATGCTTGGCTCTATCTAAATTGAGACGCCATAAAATCCAAATGGGAATTAAAACGTTTACAAGCTTTCTCGAGCTTCTGCTCTCGGAGCATATGTCCAAAGTGATGAAAAGACAAGGTGCTTCTAGTCTGCCATCACAACAGTTGTGATGTCTCATAGCAGTATGAAATGTGTATTTTATGTAAAAGCCAAGAATAGCTCTAGAGATCAAAGACCTTTATTGTACTGAATGCTTGGCTCTATCTAAATTGAGACGCCATAAAATCCAAATGGGAATTAAAACGTTTACAAGCTTTCTCAAGCTCCTGCTCTAGGAGCGTATGTCCAAAGTCTCGAGATCAACAAGCTTTTCCAAAGACCTTTATTGTACTGAATGTCTTTATTATCTTCCTTCTGCTTAAACTGGTACTAAGTGCAACATGTTATATTTCCATCATTGTTGGTTGCCAGAGTGGTGAATTGCACGGCCTCTCCGGTGCTATAGTTGCACTTCAGCTCGCCTTCCGCAAAATAGCAGCTGGCATTGGGATCTGAGGTACACGTCTTAACATCCAGGTAAGCATCGTCATTCAATGTAGTGTCCACTTTCAAGCACCGATACTTCAGCAGCCCGGTGTCCAGTTCATACCAAGCAGGAGTGCAACTGTCGAGAAATCCACCGCAGGTGCCAGACTGAGTACTTTTCCTGCAACACCCCATGTTTCCGTCGTTGTTGCCCGCATATTCCTCCATATTGACGATGGCGCCGTTACCGGTGCAATAGAAGGTTGGAGCTGATTGGCTTGATCCAGGCTGCTGGAGCCTACAATTGACCACTCCACGGCACTCGTTTGTGCTCAAACTTGACTCGTGCTTAGAGCCATTGACCATTTGGCAACTTGCTTTCAGCACATTTTTCCTATAAGAGATGGGTGTACAGGTTTTCAAAAAGCCTCCACATGATGAATCAGAACTCTACAAGAAGCCAAATCAAGTTCTTTGGTCGCAGAAGAATTGTGAGCTTACCACAAGTAGGAATGTGTTAATTACAAGCACCAACAAGGCACACACAAGCTTATGCATTGTGAAATTGCTCCAAGATGGTCTACGTGGTGTTCTCACGTTAGTTTTAAGTGATATCTTTGATCTTTGTTAGATCCGGAATGCACTTAAGGACGAAATACTAAAACTATTTATTAGTTCAGACGTGTTTTGGCGATGCATACAATGGGCATTTTGTTGGAGAGCGAGTGGTGTAAATTAAACATAGATATGAACGAGAATAAGAACTTGGACAACAATGCTCATCTCTGGAATAGCTCTTGAAACACCAAAAGGTTGGTACTTCCAATGTTTCACTGTTACTTTACGCGTCTGGGATTATATCTGGGAGGAATTCAGCAAATGAACGGCTCACGAGATTGTCAAAACAGCTGACTCTACTCACGAGACCCTGTAAACAGCTAATGAATGAATGAATGAATATCCCCAGGATCCACTATATCCTTTAAAGCTCGTCTCGCTACCATCAACACTTCTGGAACCCCGGCCAATCACGTCGTCTTTGGATGAGGTCCCAATGACGGTCATGCGGCTCGGCTCTATCTTCGTCTCGACGCTTCGTGGCTCTTCTCATAACAAGATATAAAATTTCTTTGAAGTTGTAAAAAGCTCTTGTAATAAGCGATGGTCTACCTGTAAGAACTGTTTCATAAAACTACAAGCGTTTTTTCTTTCTCGTTAGTAAGACCGGGTCCTTTCGATCCCTTCCCCATTCCTTGGGCCACCGGATTTCTAAAGAGACATGATAAACTTCTGATATACTCTGGATAAAGCTCCAAGTTGCAGTGACCCCCTCCTTTGAGCCACAGTGGCTCGTACTTTTCCTTGCAAAGATCCCACAGCTGCCACGCGAGCAATCCACAACTTTGTCGCTGGTATCCTGTGAAAATAAAGATCAGATTCCTCACCTACAACTAGAACCAAGTGGGGAAAAGAAGAAAGAATGAAGAAGAAACTTACGTGAATGACGAGCACGGGACAATTCACGCGTCTTATCTTTTCAATGTTCTGCAAGGAACCGAAGGTAGGAAAATCAAATCAAAGAACTCTCTTCTCATAACCAGTATGTTCTCTTGACGGGGTACATAACACGCAAGCCGGAAAGGATTGGACTGTGAAGAACAACGCCTCGAACTTTCGGGAGCCTGGCCGCCAGGTCCACTGTCGGGCCACTTCCCACGGACTGTCCATAGAGCACCACATCCTCTTGTCTCACGCCATAGTCTCGCTCCAAGCACTGATAGGCAGCTTCCACGTTCGCGTACGTGTTTGCTTCACTCGGCTGGAAAAAGATGGACAGTCCAAAGTGAAAAACTTAACCAGAGTTCATGGCCAAGTACAAGAACAATGAAAAACTGCAAAATTCCTGTAGCTAAAAGAGACAGTATAAAAGAGAATATATTCTTTCTATCTACACAGAAAATGCCAGGCAAATAGTTATAAGAGGAGAGAATTCTATCGTTAGATGTTCCGTAGCCCGAATAATCGTATCTGCGCGAGGAAGAAAAAAATTCAAAAAATACGAAAACGAAACCAGTCAATGATAGAAACTTGGGAAAAAACCGATACAACAAAGACAATAATCAATGAAACAATGGAAGAACAGCGAAAGAACGGCAGTGAGAAAGAACTCAAAAGAACTCCAACGAAACAAAGAGAAGGAAAAAAAATAAATAAAAAATCTCCAAGGACAGATCAGTGGAAGAAGAGGAATTCCCATCCAAAAATCGAGATTTTTGGCTTACCCCATGACGTTCACCCGGAGATGGACGCTGAGCTCCACCAGGAACTCATACATTTGTCCCAAATCCGCGGCATTCCCATGCGAGTAGAGCAGCGTGAGGCGCGCGGCGGAATAGTGGACGTAGATCCCCACAATGTCTTGCCCTCGCTTCGTCTTCATGCTCACCACATCGACGTGATCCCGGTTGAGAACATCCGAGGACCAAGCGGCCAGTGATCTGGTCCCGGATCACCGCGTACGACGGCGGCGTCCGGGGAAGAAGGCAAACCTAGGTGCAACTGTGGATGTCACACCGCCCATGGCTGAGAATCCACGAATTTGCTGGGAATCCTGGGAACAAGACGATGACAGAGACAAATGGGTTGCAGCCTTTGATGAGGAGTATAAGTTTAACTCCTTTCTCAAGAACAACACCTTCTCCTTGGTGGAAAGAACTCAAGGCTACTCTCAAGTGGCTGGTGTGGATTACACTGAGATGTTTGCCCCGGTGGTCAAGCTGACTACCATTTGCACCTTGCTTGCTTTAGCAGCTGCGCACAATTCTCGCTAATGGTACAAAAAGCTTGATGATTTTCTTGTGAAATCTCACTTTTCCAGAGCAAGAACGATCTGAATCTCTACTTTAAACGAGTGGGAGATGAAGTGATTTACATCGCTGTGTACATAGACGACACCCTACTCGTTTGCAACAGCCTTGCTTTCCTAGCTAAAATCAAGGTGGCTTTCTCCTCTCATTTTGAGATGAAAGACCTTGGTGAAGCTCGCTACTGCCTTGGCATCCAAATTGATTGCAGACAAGATGGCTCCCTCTTTCTGCATCAAACCAAACATGTGGAAGATGTCCTGTAACAATTCGCCATGGACTCTTGTGCGCTTGCACACACGCCAATGGTTGCTGGCTTAAGACTTTCCAAGGATACGTCTCCTTCTACAGACTCGGATAGGAGGAAAATGGCGAACGTTCCTTACCAAAGTGCTGTGGGAAGCTTAATGTACCTAGTGGTGTTCACACGACCAGACATTGCCTTCTCAGTGAACATGGTAAGCAGGTTTCTCGACAATCCAGGCCCTGCACATTGGCAAGCAGTAAAAGAATTTTTCGGTACTACTTCTTTTGGCTTACTTTACACACCAAAAGTCACAACCGTACAGGGTTACTGTGATTTGGACTGGGCTGGCTGCCCAGATTCACAAAGATCACACACAGGCTATTTTTTTTAGCTTGCATCAAGCAGCTCTTTCTTGGAGCAGCAAGAAACAGAGTGTTGTGGCCTGCTCTAGCTGCGAAGTTGGGTATATGGCCACTTGCTTGCAAGGAGGCCATCTGGCTTTGCCGTCTTCTAATAGACATGGAACACTCTCTTCCAGGTTCAATAGCGATCTATTGTGGCAATCAGGGCTGCATTGCCTTAAGCAAGAATTGCAAGATCAATTCAAGAACGACACCATTTTCTTCGAGACCAGTATGAAGATGGAATTGTCGAGCTTGTGTATTGTCCTACTCAGTACATGCTTTACATTTTGTTGGGTATATTTAATGTCACATTGTTTTTATATTATTATGTAAATAACAGAAAATTTAGATGTTTATTTAAAGTTTGATAAAATTTATTATGGACATCAATAATAATGATTGCTATGGACATTGCTTAGTTATTTTACTAAATAATGCTATTTTAGTAATATATAATGAGTTTAAATAATAAAGAAAATAAAATATATTAAGAAGTTTTCATAGATATCTAAATTTTTTCAATCTAAATAGTAATATGTACCTCATTTTTTCAAGATGAACTTTATTATTTCTTTTTCAATAAACATCCTTTATTCTTCTCTTTTACCATCCTAGAGATTCTAAGTTTTCCTAACTGCATCTTTTAATGCGATATAAGCTTTGTTATCTTGTTATATGATATATGAGAAAACAAAAATATCTTTTAAAAGAAATAAAATAAAAATTATATATGTGAGTGCATGGAATATGGAAAGGGAATACAGAAATGTGCATATCAATTAGCCCAAAAACCCTAGCTTATATACAGGAGTGAGTGGTCTGGATTGAAACCAATCCGACGGCTACCAAAATCCACTACGCTAATATTAGTATACGGCATCGTAGCCGTACACTTGGCCCTCACATCATCCCCTCCTCTTGGAATAATGGAAGGCCGTCAGGGTTCTCTTGTAGATGGGCCGGGATCTGGAGGAACGTCAGGAGGAGGCATCGGTGGATCTGTAGATGGTATTAACTGCTCCTGATCCCTTTGTATGAAGCGTTTTAACCGCTGCACATGCACAATCTCCGGAGGATCGGCCTGTTGAACGTCATGCCGAACCTCATAAACTTGTGGTCCAACTTGCCGCAACACCCGATACGGACCTTTCCACTGCGCAAGGAGCCCCTTAGATAAACCACGTACCGTAAGATGGGGAAAACGGACTAACACCAAATCATCCACTTTGTACTCCGCAGGTGGACGATGATGGGAATTGTAGCGCCGTTGTTGTCCCATTTGTACGCGGCCTAAGTGTTCAGCAGACTCTGCTCGGATAAGTGGAAGAATGCTTGTCAAATATTGATCCCATGACCTAGCATCAGGAGCTCATGGCAATCGCGAAGGTAAACCCAGCTCTGTTGGTAATATTGGATCATGACCATATAGAAGTTTATATGGTGAAGCACCAACAGAACTCTGCACCCCTGTGACATAAGCATACCGAAGAGACGGCAAATAACCATCCCAATCCAAATGTTGAAAGTTCACATACTTCGCAATCATCCCTTTGAATGTCCGAACGAGCCGTTCCACCAGACCGTCTGATTGTGGATGATAAGCACTCGTAAAAGTGTGGCGTATCCCCAACCGAGATGTCAAAACATGAAATACCTCAGCCATAAATGCAGGACCATTATCCGAAAGAATCCGCTCTGGACAAGAATGCTGGAACACAACTCGATTGAGGAGGAAGTATCCAACAGCAGTTGCAGAGGCACTAGCAAGAGCACCAACTTCCACCCAACGAGTCAAGTAGTCAGAAGCAATAATAACATACTCATTGCCAGCAGTCGATCGCGGAAAAGGTCCCATAAGATCAAACGCCACCAACTCAAACGGACGAGAAATTGCAATTGACTCCAACCGTCCTTCCGCAGCACAAGGGGGAGTATTACGAGCTTGGCACCAAACGCAGCTACGCACATACCGGATAATATCATGTCGCATCTCTGGCCAATAGAAAGATCTGCGCAGCTTCTCGGTGACACGACGGTGTCCCATATGCCCACCTAGAATAGGAGAATCATGGTAGGCATGGAGAAACCGCGGAATAAACACCGAAGGCACCACCAACCGTAAATGATCATCAGGATCCGTCCCCACAAAATAAAGAAGGCCATCTTCAAGGCGATATTGAGAATGTAAATGCCGAAAAGGCAAGTCATCAGCAAGTGATGCAGGATTCTCAAACCCATCTCGAAGCCTTCGAATCCACGGCTCAATCTTTTGAGCCTCGCGAACCTCATCCAGAGAAGGTAGATCTTGCTCTACGCCCTGTGGACACTGAACGTCAAGGACAGCAACCGCCGACGGCACAGAATCCTCATCTAGAAAATCCACAGATGCTGGAACAACAGGTTCGTCAGAAACATGAGAAGTGAGTGGAGAAGGAAGAGGAGCTCGAGAAAGGGCATCAGCATCAGCCATAGAACTCCCTGGGCGATGAATAACATCAAAATCATATATCTGAAGCTTCAAAGCCCATCGAGCCGTACGACCAACCAGGTTCTTCCGCTTCAATAATGAAGTAACAGCAGCATGGTCACCTTCAAGTAACGTCCGAGAATCATGTAGATATGCATGAAGTTTCTCGAAACCCCAGACTGCTGCTAAACACTCCTTCTCCGTTGTGGAGTAGTTCATCTCCGCTGGTTGTAATGTACGGCTTATGTATGCAATGGGATGGCGCTGACCAGGCACACTGGAGCTCTCTTGCATCAACACACCTCCAAGACCAATGTCAGAAGCATCCACGCACAAAATAAAAGGTCGAGTGTAGTCAAGATATGCCAAAACCGGAGGAGTCGTCAATAGCTCTTTGAGATTCACGAACGTCCGCTCACAATGGGGAGACCAGATGAAAGATGACGTTGATGACTTCAGCAACGCTCGCAATGGTATAGTGCGATCGGAAAGATGATCCACAAAACAACCGAGATACTGCACCTTACCCTAAAAGCGCTGCACATCATTCACACACTTCGGAGTAGGGAACTTTAGAACAGCCACAAGTTTGTCAGGATCAACTTGCAAACCCTCACGAGAAATACGGTACCCAAGATAAGTTGTGTCCTTGGACCCAAACACACACTTCGACCGCTTCAGCTTTAAACCAACGTCGCGTAGCCGATCCAACACTTTACAAACATCACGAACATGCTCCCCCCACGTCCCCTCCGAGTGGATCAAGACATCATCAATGAAGTCAGCCGTCATCTCCGGCATATCGCAAAGAACCTCGTCCATCATCCGCTGAAAAGTTGCTGGAGCATTGTTCAATCCAAACGGCATCACCAAAAACTCGTACAAACCAAATGGTGTACGAAAAGCAGTCTTAGGAATATCTTCTTCAGCCATCGGTACTTGCCAATACCCAGAAGCAAGATCTAGCTTGGTGAACCAACGACTTCGCCCCAGACGATCCAAGAGATCAGCAGTGTGAGGAAGAGGGTACACGTCCGGGATCGTCACTTCATTTAACAGACGATAGTCGATGCAGAAACGAATACTCCCATCAGGCTTCGTCACAAGATGAGGTTCACATGCCCAAGGACTCCGCGACTTCCGAATAACACCCTTCTCCAACATCTCCTTGACGTTTGCACGTAAAATCTTGATCTCCTTGGGTGACCGACGACGAACAGGAACCTTGATTGGACGAGCATCCCCAGTTGGAATGGGATGACGTGTGGCAATCTTGGCCCCAGACGATAGGTCAAATTCAAAGAGATCAGAATACTCCTTCATGAGCTGGTCAACAGCTGCAACACAAAGATCATCGGAGGGATCGGAAAAGGGAAGAGCAGAACAAGATGGAAACACAAGAGGAAATAATGGGGGAACAAAAGTAATGGAAGTAGAGGTAAAAGTAGAGGGACGAAGAGGTACAGAAGTGAGAGGAATGGATGAAACATAAGGAAGTATAAGACAAGGGGGAGAAGCCTCAAAGTCACACTTGGCATGATTGTGCTGCAACCAATCCATACCAAGAATGAGGTCAAAAGCTTGACTCGGCACCACCCGCAACGACTGCAACTCAAGCTCGAAATCGCCCACGCGCACAACTAGGTCCGCCTCATCTCGTGCACATGCATGTGTACGGCCGTTGCCATAAAGAATGAAAACTGGATCCGCCGCACGACACAAGTGTAGACGACAACGTGTGGCAACAGGTCGAGCAATAGAAGATAAACTCGAACCTGTATCAACCAACACAGAGAGAGGAATAGGAGACCTCTTGTTATAAAAACGAGCTTGGAAAGTAAACACTGGATGAACCGGTGCCGAGTGAACCCCTTGATGATACTCCCGAAAGAAAGATGGAGGGGTCACTAACTTATTCGCGCAAGGTCCCTCCATTACTCGCGCGACTCCTCATTTCCCGAATGCACCTCGGTATCCAAACCTTCCACCGCAGCAGCACCAACGGGACGTTGCTGACGCCAAGGTCTCCACCCAGGAAATGGAGGTTGCCAATCTGGAAAGCGCTGACAACGCCGATAAGTATGACCAACTTCATCACACGCCCAGCAACGAACGTCACGGCCACGACCACGTCCTCGCCCTTATCCTTGGACTCGAGTAGCAGCAGCATCAACCTCCATGGGAACAGGACCATCACTCATAGGAAGTGGAGCTGAAGGACGTGTAGCAAGAAGTGGAAGAGGCGACGTCTCATAACGTTGGGCCAAGCGAAGAGCATCGTCAAGAGTGGCAGGAGCAAGTGCATGCACAAGTCCGACAAGATCTTGATGAAGTGCTGGCCACAGCATTCCTAGCTTGATCTGCTTCGACATATTTGGCTCCGCACGAAGCAAAAGACTTCGGAAACGAACGCCAAATTGCATCACCGACTCAGATGGCCCTTGGCGAAGACGATGCAATTGTTGGAAGGCATCATCACAATCGTCGGCGTGTCCGAAGGCGCATTTGAAGACGTCCGGAAGAACACTCCAATCGCCACGAGTAGCTGCACTCAATCCATTATACCACTGCAATGCCGTCCCTTGGAGACATGTGGGGAACTCACGCAAACGTCGAGCATCATCCCAAGAATGATATGTGGCAATCACCGTGAAGTGATCGAACCAATGGTACACATCATCCCCAGGATTCCCACGAAAGAACTCCGGCCGAACGTGAGGATTGGCACCAAAAGCAGGAGGAGTTGTACCATGTGCTGTGAACGCCGCCATCAACTGAGTTTGGTTGTTCAATTGCAAGCGCATAGCATCAAGCAATTGAACCAACTGCTGCTCTAGAGTCAAAGGAGGAGATTGCGGATTAGCCATGAAAATGAATGAAAAAGAAAGAGCAAAAGAAGAGAAATGACAAAAAGCTAGAAAGAAATGGTAGATCTAGACAATGCAAAAAGCTAGATCTAAACCAAAATCCTGAAAGGAAAGAACAAAAGAAAGGAAATGGAAAAAGCTAGATCTAGACAATGCAAATCCCAAATCCAAGCACTCCCCAGGGACAATCAAAGGTGCCCCTCACCTCCACCAATGTGAGTGCATGGAATATGGAAAGGGAATATAGAAATGTGCATATTAATTAGCCCAAAAACCCTAGCTTATATACAGGAGCGAGTGGTCCGGATTGAAACCAATCCGACAGCTACCAAAATCCACTACGCTAATATTAGTATACGGCATCGTAGCCGTACACTTCGCCCTCACACACACACACACACACACACACACACACACACACATATATATATATATATATATATATATTACATTTTAAAGGATAAAGCTCTTCAAGGGTTTAAAGAGTTGTTAAGTTATTAATTTTAAAATATTTATATATTTATTTTAAAAATTATTTTAAATTATGTTGATTTTTTGTAGCCTTCACAACATTCTTATATAAATTGAGTAACCATTTAATAAATGTATGAGAAAGTAAATAAAATCTTGGTTGGTTATAATTGAAAATCCATTATAGCCAAAAATAAACTAAATAAAGAGGAAATAAATTATTATAAGGTACATTAAGTACATTTTTTTTATCCATAGTGTCTTTAAAATGTAAAAATGTATAATCATATGCGTAAGTTATAGATGAATTGAAATTTAATCATCTTTCATTTTTAATAGATTTTTTTTCAAGTCAGTATAACATTGTTTTAAAAAAGAAAATTAAGAAATGGAATAGAATGATGGACATATTTTTTAAAAAATACTCATGCTCTAGTAATCACAAAAAGAATAATCCAAATTTAAGTTGAGCTCATCAATTATAAAAAAAAATCTAGTTTTAAATTTAATATTTTTTCTAATAAATATAAGATATAAAAAGCCACGTAGTATAAATTAAAAATAATTTACAGCAAGAAATTAAAATAAGCTCTAAGTTCTGAAGACTATAATAATAGTATGTAGTATGAATTTAAAATATTCTAATATTCTAATATTCTATATGAATTTAAAAATAAATCCCATCCTTTTGAAATAGCATCTGGAACAAATGAGTGCCACATTTGGGTTGAATATACTTTCTATCAACACAATTCCAATTCAGAGAGTACTTTAATATTGTCAACATATTGGCACAGTACCTAATGCTAATAGACCATGCCAGTGGTAGAGTGTGTTACAATGCTACACTGTTTTTTTTCAACTTAATGGCATCCTGGTTCAGGGGCATGAAAATGGATTGCATTGCATGGAGCGCTCCTGCTGTTCATAACTTGTGGTCGAGACAAAATAGTTTGGATATGGGAAGTGCAGGTCCATTTTCTTTCATTAATAAAATGAAAGTGCTCTTGCTCCAAATCTTTGGTACTAATGCGTCCACATGTCCAGAACTTGGTCTTCTTTTCTTTGTCTAGATATCAGTGAGCTCAACTTGGCGAAATCTACGTCCATCAGATTCCCCAACGGGAAGGATGATCTCCTCAACTTCGAGATAACCATCGGACCGGACGAAGGCTACTACCAGTAAGTTCTTTTCGTGTGAGTGTTGCTATCGATTGATCGATTGGATTGTTCCAGCGGAGGTTTGTTTGTTTTCACGTTCCAGGTCTCGGGAATCTATCCTCACGAAGCTCCCAAAGTAAAATGCAAGACCAAAGTAAGTCTTCTCTCCTCTTTACATTCTTTTCTTTGCTCACACGAAGTTTTGAGCAGATCTATCACCCCAACATCGACCTCGAAGGAAATGTTTGTCTCAACATTCTCCGAGAGGACTGGAAGCCAGTCTTGAGCATAAACTCGATCATCTACGGCCTGCAGTACCTCTTCTTGGTAAGTATCCATGTTTTCTCTACTTAAGATACCAATTTAGTTTGTCTGCTCGTAGGATCCAAACCCGGAAGATCCTTTGAATCAGGAAGCCGCTGAGGTGCTTAGAACAAACCCCAAACAGTTTGAAACTAACGTGAGGAGATCGATGCAAGGCGGATTCGTCGGTGGCCACCAGTTTCACAGATGCGTATGATCTCGGTTTCTCGGTCGACTTCTCGATCGTTCTTGCTCGCTCGCTCGCTCGCTTAGGAAGGGAAAAACAAGGATTTGTTTGGTACAAATGGCTGCGATATACAGGGATATTTCCCAGTTAGTATCTATTAAATTTTGACATAAAGCATTGTTCAATGTACAAAATCTGTTAAATAGTTTGGATTGTTTTGAGCCATTTACCCAAGGTATAAGTTCCTAAGGTAAGTTCCTTTCGAATCTGTGCTCCATATGCTCTAGAATATTAGTTTCAAGCACTCTAAATCCCTTAGGTATCTGGTTTAAAATGAGTTAATGATAAAAGGTCTAAAAAAATATAATTACTTGATCAAAATGCTATACGGTTTCTTTTGGAAACAATGTTTAGTTGATTTTACTAGCTTATGCTAATGCTAATAGTAGTATAAGATATTTATGGTAAATTTATCATGTTGATAGTTTAATAAATTTAAATTATTTCAAAGGAATAAGAATTATTTCTTTACAATCACATGATTACATTTTGTTGGATATATTTAATGTCATATTTCTTTTATATTATTATGTAAATAATAAAAAAACTATGTTTAAAATTTAGATGTTTATTTAAAGTTAGATAAAATTTATTGTGGACATCAATAATAATGATTGTTATGGACATTGCTTAGTTATTTTACTAAATAATGGTATTTTAGTAATATATAATGAGTTTAAATAATAAAGAAAATAAAATATATTAAGAAGTTTTCAGAGATATCTAAAAAAAAATTTCAATCTAAATAGTAAAGCAATCAATAAAGGGTCAGCCCATTGTGAGTTATATCGGGACTTTGTGGGAGCCTCTCGCACGTTTTTTTAAGATGAATTTTATTGTATTTTTTTATTTTACCATCCTAAAGATTTCAAGTTTTTCCAATTGCACCTTTTAATACAATGTATAGTTATCTTGTTATGTGATACGAGAGGACAAAAATATATTTTAAAAGACATAAAATAAAAAATATTTTATATATATATATATATATATATATATATTACATTTTAAATAATAAAGCCGTTCAAGGGTTTAAAGAGTTGTTAAGATACTAATTTTAAAATATTTATATATTTAATTTAAAAAATTATTTTAAATTATACTGATTTTATTGTAGCCTTCATAATATTCTTATACAAATTGAACAATTAACTAAAGAACCATTTAATAAATATATGAGAAAGTAAATAAAATCTTGATTGGTTATAATTGAAAATCCATTATAGCCAAAAATAAACTAAATAAAGAGGAAATAAATTATTATAAGGTACACTAAGTACATTTTTTTTATCCATAGTGCATTTAAAATGTAAAAATATATGATCATATGCGTAAATTATAAATGAATTAAAATTTAATCATCTTTCATTTTTAATAGATTTTTTTGCAAGTCAGTATAACATTGTTTTAACTCGAGTTTGAGATGGAGCCCGAGTCTAACTCCAACATGGTGCACACAGGGAAGAGTCCAGCAGCCCACACATGCACTGGAAGTCCAGCTGGGGGTGTGGAGCTAGGCACCCAACGTCTGACCTCGGGCTGCCCAACACTCGCATCCCCCACTATCCTTCTGGTGCTTGTGGCTTACCACGCCCCAAGGAGACAAATGCTTTGGGCTTTCACCCCCACGTGTCCATGTCCAAGCTGGAACCCGAGTCTGAGATGGAGCCCAAGTCTGACTCCGACATAGTGCACACGGGGAGGAGCCTAGCAGCCTGCACATGCATTGGAAGTCCAGTTGGGGGTGTGGAGCCGGGCACCCAAGGTCTAACTTCGAGCTGCCCAACACTCACATCCCCCACTATCCTTCCGGTGCTCACGGCCTACCACACCCCAGGGAGACAAGCACTTCACCCCACACGCTCAAGCCTGAGCCCAAGCTTGTGTTGCTTGGGTCCGTTGGGTTTAGGGAAAGCCGTACCCTTTGGTTTTATTCCTTCAGTGGGTGGGATAAATCGAAAGAAAATTAAGAAATGGAATAAAATGATGGATATATTTTAAAAAATATACTCATGCTTTAGTGATCACAAAAGGAATAATCCAAATTTAAGTTGAGCTCATCAATTATAAAAAAATTCTAGTTTTAAATTTAATATTTTTTTAAAAAAATATAAGATATAAAAAGCCATGTACTATAAATAAAAAATAATTTACAGCAAGAAAGTAAAATAAGTTCTAAGTTCTGAAGACTATAATAATAGTATGTATTATGAATTTAAAATATTCTAATATTCTATATGAATTTAAAAATAAATCCCATCCTTTTGAAATAGCATCTGGAACAAATGAGTGCCACATTTGGGTTGAATATACTTTCTATGGTAGCTGAATTGAGCTCAACACAATTCCAATTCAGAGAGTACTTTAATATTGTCAACATATTGGCACATATATAGCTAATAAACCATGCCAGTGGTAGAGTGTGTTACAATGCTACACTGTTTTTTTTCAACTTAATGGCATCCTGGTTCAGGGGCATGAAAATGGATTGCGTTGCATGGAGCGCTCCTGCTGTTCATGACTTGTGGTCGAGACAAAATAGTTTGGATATGGGAAGTGCAGGTCCATTTTCTTTCATTAATAAAAAGAAAGTGCTCCTGCTCCAAATCTTTGGTACTAATGCGTCCACAGCTGCAACCTTCCCGTTGAAGCTTCCTCACCACACTGATAAATAGTTGTTTCAGCAGTCTCTCCACTAGTTTGACAGCCATCTTTGTCTCATTGGTGGCTCATATTTTTCTTTTCAAGTTGCAAGTGGTTTATGCTATAGTGTTCTGAGAACCCACGAGCAACATTCACAACATGATCGAATGGCCCAAAACAAACAAAATGTGAGACAAACTTTCCAAAAGACTCATAATATTCTAAAAACTAGAAAACCTTTATATTCTATGGCAGGAGAAAATAAATAGATTCCTTGGATGGAAGGCTCAAGCCATGCCAATACAATATTATTCATTGAAACTTTATTGTGTAGTCCTGATACTCTAGGTAGAAACGTCGAGGACTGTGTAAATTCGGCCAGCTTCTTGCTTAATAATTTGACTGGCTGACAGTCACTAATGTTTGGATCTGATGAGCAAAGTATCTTAAGGGAAACACAGGAATATAAATCACAATGGATATTACCTTGATCTGACGGCATGAGAAATAAAAGGCTGTATTTCCATCGTTTTTTCTTGTAACTCGTAGGCATCAAACTTGACTCTGGAACCACAAGAATAAACCTGTAAAATGGCGGTGCAGGAAGGTTCCTATGCTTGTGCCATATATCATACTCCTGAACGATCTCCCAAATTACTGACCAAAAGAGTTTATGATTCCCGATACTGTCGCCTGGAAGATGATATCTGCCATGAGTAATGAACCGAAAGCATTCTGAATTCCAGAATATGGCTCCACGAAACATGGGACCCTTGCCAGACCTCCTTCTATTCCCGATCCTCCTGCGTCCTCTCTCCCCACTAAATCATCGTAAACATTGAACCCAGCCTTCCCTACCAGTATTCTTTTTGTCGAGCTGGTCCCTCTCCATTCACTCGGAATGTCCCCTGTAATCTTAAGTCGCCTAAAGTGCAATGGCCTGAGCGAAATCTTGTCATCAAATATCAAACGCGGCATACCCCTGCAGATATAGAATCGCCTCTCTAATTGCGCATCATCAAACTCCAGCTCTGCAAGCCCTCAAGTCTTCCAAACTCCAGGCCTCGAGATGACAAAGCTCCTTGGAGAACTCGTGATAACCATGACGACCTGGCGGCACGAACTGCAGAACTGGCCCGTAGTGCCCCGCAATCCCCTTGGACTCACCATCGACAATCAACCAGGTATGATCCTTTTCCGCTTCAGTCCAGCCGACTAGAGCATGGTTACGTCCACCAGGGGCTCATCCAACGAGAAGTCGTACAAGAGAAACAGTGGATCGTCACTATTTGTCCTCCATATCACCCTGTGCTTGAGCTTGGCTTTCTTGAAGAACCAATAGTGTCCGAAGTACCTCTTGCCGATACCACGAACCGGTGGCACTTCCTTCTCTGTGCTTCGCATGACAGCATCAATGTACTCTTCAAGAAGCTCGAAGTTGGGATGAATCCACACTGGCAGCAACGATTTGTCCCCTAGAAAACCCGAAACAAAGTCCTCAATCGTAGTGCGCATACCTTTAAAAACGTTGCGATACTTCTATGATAGAACCCTAAAAAGGATATTCCAATTCTTTATTTTGAGTTAGGGTTTGTGGAGGAATGGCGATGGCGGCAGAGGAGTCCGTGGAGCAGCAATTCCTGGTAAGGCTTCTCAATGGCAGCACCAGGTGCGTGCGATTCGCATCACCGCGGGTTCTCTGCGAGGATCTCAAGGCTAGGGTATTCGAGATCGCCGGCATTCCGCCATCGCTCCAGCGGGTCGTCACAGGGACGCGGGAGATTGGCGAGGGCGAGGCTCTGCCGGCGTCCAGGGATGCGTCGTGCGCTGTGTTGCTGCGCCTGAGGGGCGGGAAGGGAGGATTTGGCTCGCTGCTTAGGGGGGCGGCCACCAAGGCCGGACAGAAGAAGACGAGTAATTTCGATGCGTGTAGAGACATGAGTGGGAGGCGGCTGAGGCATGTAAATGGGGAGAAGAAGATCAAGGAGTGGAACGAGGAGGCGGGATTGAGGCAGCTGGAAGTGGTGGCTCACGACTATTTGAAGAAGGAAAGCCAGAAGCTAAAGAATGAGTCGTCCGCCGCGGAGGATATCAAGAAGTTCCGTGAAGAGGCGGAGAGAAAGTCACAGGAGGTCCAGGAAGCAGTGCTGGATGGCTTGAGGCGGGCCAAGAACAAGAAGCGGGGGACTGATGGAAAGAGAAAGAAGATCGACATGGACGACATGGCATCCAAGAAACTTCGAATGTAAGTCGTGCCATTCTTCTGGCTGGTGTTTTTCTGGCTGTAGTTTTGTTTGCTTTTTCTGAGATTCTTGTTCTGTCTCCTTTTCCAGAATGTCGACTGGGAAGGATAGCGACCAAGAGTTGATGCCTCCTATCCACACTGGGGCCTCCAGTAGTCAAAGTTTCGAAGACCCCAGCGTATTAAATCCTTCGCCAGAGGCTGTCCCGTCACCGGCTGAGACAGCGCAGCCCGTGGAGCCTGTGGAGCCTGTGGTAAATCTCCAGGCTCCCCAGGAGCCACCGCCAAAGGTAAGCAATGAGAGTTGTTAAAAAGGAAAAACCATTGTTTTTTACTTCAGGTCATAGAAGAACTAAGCTTCGACAACTTTCAGAGCGCCGAAGAGCTGGAGGTATGTACTGTTCGGATTTCTTTTTTACTTGATGGCTAAACAGGTTGCTCTGTGATTTACAGACACTTGGCATGGATCGGCTTAAGTCCGAGCTCCAGAAGCGAGGCCTTAAGTGCGGTGGAAGCTTGAAGGAAAGGTCGGCAAGGCTGTTTCTCTTGAAAACCACACCAGTCGAGAAACTGGATAAGAAGCATTTTGCCAAGTCCAAGTAACAGAGAAGGTACCACTGGCTTTTGTGCGACTAATTGTAACGCTTGTCCTCCTGGCCTGGTGCTTCATTCCAGGAGCTTACATTTGAAGAGCAATAACAAAGTTAATAGTATTTACAGACGGACGTGTTTTACAAAATTGCTACCAGGATCTTCTTCCGTGGCAGGCTGGGTATGGAAAAGACCGAGGCGATCAACAGAAGTCTGGCCTGTGGTGATAGGATAGGCGAGGATCCTGAGCAAAGTTGTTGGTGGGGTTGGCACAGTCGTCAGAGCTGCTGCTCGTCTGTCTTTGGTTGGGGACTGCAGCTATGGACTCGAGATTTTCGCGATTCAACTGTTGGACTTCGGAAGGTGACAGGATCTTGATGAACCGGACACAGCCGACGAATTCCCTGGCATCATCAGAGAGACAAGACAATCAATCAGTGAAAGAAGCTCTCTCAGCAACGAAGCGGATGCGTCACTTACTCCCACGGATCGTCTCCAACGAGCAGAACGTCTCCCTCGTAGTCGACAAACACAAGCTGCCACGACGATCGACACGAGTCCATGAGAAGCTGGCCTTCGAGGTTGAACATCCGTGCGATATCTCTCCGGAGCTCCTCGTAGTTCTTGAGCCGCGTCACGTCTATGGACCTTCCGACGGACCCCGTCTTGTACACCTGCGAATCATAAACAGACGGAAGCTCGTCAAGCTTGGCACAGGAAAGCAGGCTTGTTTCTACCACCTTGGTGAAAGTTCTCATCGGAGAAGGCTGGACTTGTTGCTGCTGCTGTTGCTGTTGCTGCTGCTGGTGTTGCTGCTGCTGCCAACTCGTCGGACTGTCGTCAAGAGCAACTGCTGTTCCTCCACTCATGTGCATGTCCGAGCCGGAAGGCGAGCCGATCATCGAGAAGGAAACGTCTTTAGCCTTGTCGGCGGGAGCAAATCCCTGCGCCACTGCCGCGGCTGCGCTCGACAGCATCAGAGGACTGTCGATATTTACTCCGAACAGGAGGTGGCTGTTGCTGCGGAGATCAGACTGGACGTCTTGCTCTTGGTGGGACGATGACACGTCCCGGTAGACGCTGTAAGGTGGTGTGGGAGCTGCTGCTGCTGCGGCTGCTGCTGGTGGTGGCAAGTGAGAGAGATGAGCCGCTGCTGCTGCTCCTCCTGATGGAGAAGGCTGGACCATGTAAGGATTTCCTGACGAGTCGAGCGTCCGCGGGCTCAAGACGGCGGAAGCTGGTCCGGTGGAGTCCCGTATCGACGACATCCAGGAACCCGAGAGCTGCGGCTCTTGAGACAAGAGTCCCGGAGCTGGGATCTGCTGCTGCTGCTGCTGCTGTAAAGGGAGCTGGTTTTGCTTGAGAGCAGCCGCCACTGGTTGGCTCGAGTACTGGCTCTCTTGGAGCAAGGCGTCTGGATTGGACCGGTTGAGGAGGCTTTGCAGCGACATGTTGTTGGCTGGCATGGAGCCAAAGCTCGCTCCAGAGTCCTCGGAGAAACCGGGGGTGAGCCTCGACGCTAGGGGGACAGTTTGCTGGAGAGAAGCCGGGACTTGCAGCTGATAGCTTTGTTGTTGCTGCTGCTGCTGCTGCTGCTGTTGAAGTTGGAGCTGTTGTTGTTGTTGCTGCTGCTGCTGCTGTTGCTGCTGTTGTTGCTGCTGGCGATGCTGCTGATGGTGGTGGTGGTGCTGTTGCTGCTGCTGATGATGAGAAGATTGCTGTTGTTGCTGTTGGTGGTGAAGTTGCTGCTGTTGCTGCTGTAATTGTTGAGGCTGGAAGATCGGCTGCTGTGGAGGATGGCTTTGCAGAACTTGCTGCTGCGGCAACTGGCTTCTATACTGTATTTGCTGCTGCTGCGGCTGCTGCTGTGGCGGCATATGGATAACTGGTGTGACGAACTGCTGCTGCTGCTGCTGCTGCTGCTGTTGCTGATGCTGCTGCTTTGCGGAGTCGACGCTTCGAAACTCTTGGAGGGCCTGGGCCGCCATGGCTCGGTAGTAGTCCGGCTGCGACGCCGTGGCTATGGCCGCCTCGGGCTTATGCTGGAAACGAAGCCAGTGCTCGAGACTCAAGCCGGCGGCGTTGAGTGCACGGATGTCCATCTTCCCGTCCTCTGCTCGAGCCCACACTTGAGACCGGATCGCGTCCAGCTCGTCCAGCTCGCCTGCGCAAAAAGAAAGCCTGGTAACTCATTTGTTATTTCTGCTACTTACTCGTACATACCATCAAGTCGAGTTCTCTTTCTCAGGAAGAGCGAGGACGTGCATGGGAAGTAGGGAGCAGTGAGTGGTTCTATCTCCCACAGCGACACGCGTCTTTGTCTCTGCCCGGCAGTCGACTCGTCCCAGCCAACCTGCAAAGATCAAGATCTTTCGTGTAAGTTGGTGATCAATCGCGAAAGCAATGCTCCTCACTTTTAGAGTTCTCCAGAGAGAGTTTGGCCACCGAACAGAATCGAGGTCACCTATCCCAGTTATCGTACCCATATACCTGCAAAAGATGGCCGAGTTTATACTAAAGTTGCAAGAACGAGCAACGACGATTACCTTCTCGTGCTCGAGTCCTCCGTCTCGAGCTCCATGCGGAAGCGCATGCCGACAGTAACGCGGGGGTGGTAAGTTGCTTTGCTGAATCGGCAGAAGGGGACGACAAACTCGGAGAAACTTGCCCTGACACAAGCATTAAGGTTAGGAACGAAAGGACAAGACGAAGATTTTTAAAGTTCTCTCTCACCTCGGGTTGTAGAAGATCGTAAATCGGCTGTTGGTGGTGGCAGCATGGGCAGCCGCAGCTAAGACTCCAATGAGCATACTGTCGCTCGACAGAAGCGAGGAGGGAACGTTGGCCTGCTGCCTGTTTGCTCGCCTGATTCCCAGCAGGAGATGGTTGTTTTCATCCCTGATCAAGAACAAGAGAAAGAAACGAAAGATCAGGCTCACGAGTCACACACCCCTCGCGCGAGGAACGCGAACCTGATGAAGAGAACTGTGTCTCCCGCTTGCAACCTCTTGGCGCTTACGAAAACACTCCAGCCAGTCGTGAGGAGATGCCTCCTCGGTTGTCCTGCGCGCCAGGAGAGACAAAGAGTGTTTCTCTTACGGTTTTCATCGCGGAGACGAGACGAACTTACCTCTGTAAATGTGTCGAAACGTCCACTGCTGGTTGTGGAGATCCTTGGCAACGAGTTCCTGCGCCGGGGGCTGCTTGGTGAAATCCTAGAGAAGCCACGCAAAGAACGGCGAGAAAGAAAGCTTTAGAGCCCCCCAAGCCAAGAAGTCTAGAAAAGAGTTTTCTTACGAGAGGAGGGAAGACTTTCTCAGCTGCGCGCCTTGGGATGGAGAATCCACCGTGCGTGCTCGTGTCACTGGCTGTCAAAGTCTTGCAAAAGGAGAGAGTTTGCTGCTTGGGCTGGATTCCCAGATCGGGTGTCAGGAAGGGCTCCTTGTCGTTCTGCACCGGCTGCAAAGTCATCTGCGCGTAGACTTCGTCCGTGTCTGGATCGGCCTGAAACCAAGTCCTTCGCTTAGCCCGAGCAAACTCTCGCTGCAAGATCTGGAAAGCTTACATGGAGCGTGATGTTGTGGAGGTGGCAAATGAGATGCGCTGGGAGACTGGGATAGTTCGGGATCTCTGCCTCCACTCCATCCTTTTGAGTCGTGGAAGCCACCACCTGGAGATCAAACACCAACTTGCTCTAAGTTCCTGCGTCACACCCTCTTTGCGTTTGCTACGAACCTGTTCGCTGTGGCCTTGAGGAAAGTAGACGACATGGCTGCCTACTGTTGGAAGCGTCACCAGAGGACCAGCGCATTCCAGCCAAAGAGCCGTGTTCATCGCCTTCTTCTCTCCTGCAAGCAAACAATTCATTTCCACCCAGCTAAAGCCCTCTATCTCTCTCTCTCTCTCTCTGTAACTCGCGAGTTGTACCTTCCATGAATCCTAGCTTTTAGCTTTCACTCGGACTTGGAAGAAGGCAGATCGAGCTCCAAAACCAGCTCAAATCTCTCGCCTTCTACCTTCCTATCGATGCTTGTTCTGTTCTCGTGCTCCTAGAAGTCGAGCGAGCTGCTAGACATGCTTCATTCCACCCCCCGCGAGACGAGACGGAGCTCTACCTGCGACCACTGCTGGGCATTTCGCAGCCCCATGGCCTGTGATCCGGCAGATCCACACGGGAAGCCGCCGCTGCCGGCCCAATAATGCCAGTTTTGCCGTTGTGCTCCCCGGAAGAGCGACAAGAACACCAACAAGACGACCGCAGCTCACAGGATCTGGGAAGTTTAAAACCCCTCTACTCGCTCGCACGAGAGAAGAGACCCAAGGGAGAAAACCCAGGAGGGGAAAGGATTGGAATGGGAATGGATAAGATCGAGAGAGGAAAGTAGTGACAAACACAGAGGTGGAGCGCTTGGATCTGGGGGATCACAAGCGGCAACAACGCACTGCGCTCCCAAAAACAGAGCAAACGGAATTTCACGTCTTTTTGCTGCTCTCTTCAGACACAGCTGCTTCCCTTGTCCGCCATAGCCGAGCAGCGCAACCAAAACAACCCAGCTCAACAACACTAAACTAAACACAATTGGGCAGCCCCGCCTACCGTACGCCGCCCCTATCCGGTACGGACAGTGGGGCCGTGACCGGTCGGAATGTTGTGGACCGGTTAGTGGACACGCCGGGGTGACCGGCTGGGCGACAGGCGGCCCCACTGCAGGCGGCGCTGGACCCGGCGGGCTTTGCGGCCAGGCGGCCGCAGCTTTGTCGGTGCGCGGTCAGCGCCGCTTGACCGTGCCGTACCGGCGCCGTACGCGCCCGGGCTGGTTGCGCTGTGCCCCCTCCCAATGGAGCAAGTGTGTAAAATCAATCAAGCCAGTGCTCCTCGTTTTGGTATCAAACCCGCATTTTCTCGTCGCTGGTTTTTTCGATTTGCATCGCCCGCAAGTGAATAATTGGGGGCGGGGGGGGACAAACAAAACCCCCACAAGAACAATCACGCACACTCCAGATTCCAATCTATATATTCCATCCCACAAAGTGGCACGCACGCGAGCGAGACGCCCCCCAGAAACCTCGAGCTCCAACCAAAGCAAAAAGAAAAATCACACTCAAAGGAGAAAAGGAGGAGTGGATGGACCACAGCATATTATGGTATCGCCGTCTAAGATCATTTCGCTCTCATCCTTCTCCGCTCCTGTTCCTTCCCATGTAGGAGCATCAAATCCCGGAATCATTGCCAAATTTCGTTGTTGCCAACCCGCGCGGGATCATTTTACTTGTGGAAACCCTAAATGCGTCGCCTGTATAAACACACACGCTGTCGTCATCGCGAGATTCCCTTTAAGAGACGCAAGCACACATACGACACCCACGATACGAATACCACTTGTACACTACTCTTGTACATACGCACACTCACAGTGTTACTGCCGTGCCAAAGCCACACACAATGACGTGGCGGCTTTCGTTGTCGCGATCATACCATGGAATCGATTCGCTCGACGAATTAGGCAAATCACAGCACTCCAGTCTCAATGTTGTGCCCGTATGCTCGTATTGCGTAGCGTAAGGCGAATCAGCAGATGGAATATACGCGCTACACGTAGCGGCTGACAGAGAGCCGGCGGCATTTCCGTCAGTCAGTCCGTTCCCACGTGCATCGCTTTTATTACCGACATTGTCATCCCCACCAACCGACAGGTGACCAAGCGGCGCCGCCTGCTGGGGTAAAACAGTAAAACTGGCCCAGTGAGAATCGGAATAAAAATCAGGAATATTCCAAGAATATGCCTGTCTGTGGGGCCAGCTTAATTCATCCATCCATCCTGAGAGCCTGTTGTTGTTTTCTGGCACACTTGTTGGCAGGAAGCAGCTCTTTAGCTCTTGACTTTGTTTTTATTTTTAACCCCTGTCACTGACTCATTGGTATGGGCATGGGCACCATTGTGTGAGTTCTGTGTGTCTACCTTCTTACTTCTTAAAGGCCCACATTTAATCCCCCTGGCCACTCCAATTCCTTTTTTTTTTGTCAAGGTTTCTTTGTTCTACCCAATTGGTGAGTGATCTTGTTTGGATCAAAAGGGGTTCTTATAGCTAGAGATGTGTAGGTATGGAGAGGGGCAAACAAACAACACCTTGGGAAACAACAAGATCAAAAACTCGTCATTGTCAAAGCGCGGATATTCCCCTGCGCGGAAGTTTTGGTGTTTTCTGGAGAGCAAGACCGAAGACTGCGTATATTAAGGTTGTAGACGCCTCGATCTCCCTGCTTGCTGTGTTAGAGACAGTGTGCATTCCGATTTCTTTATTGGGCTGATTGATATTGTGCATGACAGCCAGAATTGGCTGGTCTGGTTCTCATTTCTTTACTCTCCACCATGTCACACCAGCGATTGACACGATCAAGCAAGTTCGCGCACAAAAGTAGACTATGTAACTCCACACTCTGCTCTTTGATGACCACGGACGTACTGCATAGATATTCATGGGTCCCTGAATCTTATATCACGCCGAATACAGGGGCTAGAAGACTTTTCAGTTCTCAGCGTTTGAAAGCTCATGGGAAAAAAGAAAAACATGTCAAGCTGTTCATTACCTTCATGTTGCTTTGAACTTGGAAGATATGACATTATTATAGATTCACACAAAGTAGTCCTCGATATCATGATCGCAATTCAGAAAAAATGGACCCTGAAAGTTGTGGCCTGGCTAGGGACGTGATGAGTTGCCTCGGCATTCCAAACATCAGCGCAAACAACAGCTGAAACAAAACAAAGTTCACAAATCTGCTAGAAAATCTCCTCAGGATCAGTGACTAGCACTTTAAAAAGTTATATATCCAAATGATGGAACGAGTACCTTTCACAAGGACACACCTAGAAATCTCGCCAGCCTTTGCCGCCGGGCATCAATGTTACCTTGCAGCTGCAGGCCGTAGAAGCCGAGCAGATTGTTGACGCCATTGTCATTGAGCTGCGTCAGCTCGTATCTCGTGGCGGGGAAGTTTTGCGGCATCACGTTCTGCGCGTCGGGCAGCGGCTCGATCGACTGCGAGGTTGCGGCGTTTGCAGCTCGGGCCAGCGCCCGGGCCTCGGACACCTGCTGGACGAGCGCCTGCGCCTGGATGCACTGCTGGAGCGTCTGCAGCATCCCCGCCTGGCCTTGCTGCAAGATCTGGATGCTTTGCTGCACAAGCAGAGCGAGGAACACGATTCAATTCAACCAGCTTTGAGCTTCCAGCTTTAAAGTTCATTCTTCCCACAAGCAAGCTTCCGATCAAGTCTTTCAGCACAATTCCCAAGTCTCTGTGTGTGTGTGTGTGTGAGTGTTTGTAAACTTGTGTTACTGTGATCAACTACGTGCTTGTCAACTTCAAGAAACAGGTGGCGTGTCGATTTTGTCCTTCCTTTTGGTGAACTTGTTTTTCTTTTCTGTTTCATGCGCTCACCTGGACTTGCTGCAGTTGCTGCTGTTGCGCCTGCTGGATCACCTGCAGCTGCTGTTGAACTTGTTGCAACTGCTGCTGCATCTGCTGCTGTGTCTGTTGTATCTGCTGCTGCGTTTGCTGCGATCACGAACAGAAAAAAGATGAGAGATTCAAGCAAGAGGCATTTTTTCCAGTTACCTGGATCTTGATGGGGAGGTTCCCAATGTGGGCAACCTCGACGGAGCACTGATTGAGAGCTTGCGAGAGGAGTGCCATGTTGGGCTGCGGAGCCCCCGCCATGCCGAGTTGATCACTCGCCGCCAGAGCTCCTCTCCTTTCCTAGGTCTAGGACAACACAAACTGTCTCTCGCCTAGCGGAATATCCATTCCCCCGCCGCTAGGGCAGAAGGAACGTCATCTAGGGCACTCGCATCTCCTTTTTCCCCTGTTCTCCCATTTGATGCCGACCTTTTACTGCTCGGATGGATCGATCGCATCGCAGCTGCAGCACGCAATCAATCCAATCTTTGATCCGTCCAGTCGCGCTCGGGTTTGGTGGGGGGATCCATTCAATCACCAGTCCCGAGGAGCACTCCTCTGTTTTTAGGGCTCTTATGGCCGCCGGCCGGACGCTGACACGGATCTCCGCAGGGAGAAGCGCGATTGCTGCGATTGCACCTCATCCGGCTGCTGGCACTGCGAGCATCCGGGCGATTGCCCACTGGCGATGAGATTGGTCAAGCTCTGGGAGTGGGGCATTCGCCCACACGCGATGGGCGACATTGCCGCGGTGTGAGAGAGGCTCCTCAATCTCCCCGGGGAGAGGAATTCCAGCCTCGCGGAGCCGGGATTGGAGCTGGAAGAGAGATTGTACCTTCCAGACGAGGAGCTCGTCGCCGCCACCGCCGCGAGTAGCCTCTCCTGGATCTCCAAGCTCTGGGCTGCCGCCTTGAACGACTCGGAATTGCGCGAGAGCGCCCGGAGGATCCGTCCCTGCTCGAGCTCTTGCTGGGATTCCAGATCCAAATCCTCGCTAGGGGTGGGAAGAACTGGAGGAGAGATGGTGGAATTCTCCGGGGAGGAGTCCCCCTCGTTGGCAGCGGCCGCATTGGCGGAGCTCCTGAGCGATGCGATCGCGGCGAGCGCTCTTTGCAGCAAATGCCCAGACACGGCATCGCGGCTGAGGCTTCGCCGGCACAGCGGGCAAGTGGAGTGCGTGTGGAGCCACGCATCGATGCAATCCGGGTGGAAGAGATGGCCGCAAGCGGGCAAGATCCGCAAGAGCTCGCCCTCCTCGAAATTCCCCAAGCACACCGCGCATTCCACCGGCCCATCGATGATCTTGCCCTTCTTGGTGGTAGCGCTGGCGCTGTTCTTGTTCTTGCTGTCGCTGCGATCCAGAGAGAACTGTAAGATTGGGAATTTCTGGAGAACCTCGGGGTCCAGGCCGTGGATGCGCGGCTGCTGGTGGTGGTGATTCCAGCCATCGCCGCCGCCGCCGCCATCGTGGCGTGGATTGGAGAGCGCCATCATCCCATCGCCCTGGTCGAATCGCTCCGTGTTGCATCGCTTGATGTAGATGACGAACAAGAACATGAAGAAGAATGTGGCGCCGAGGACGACGATGATGATCGCGACGCTGGTGCTCGACTGGAAATTCAGGCTGTAGGGGTATGTGAGCTGCGATGCCGATGGAGGAGCCGCCATAGCTCCCTCCAAGGAAGAAGTTCGAGTCGATATTTCGGCCGATCAAATCACCGCTCGTGAAAATCCGCCATAGCCACGCCAAGAAGAGGGAATTGCGAGCTGCTGCTCACCGCCAGAGATCATCGATCGAGAAGAGGAGTTGAAATGCAGGCGCCGATCGATGATGGAGGAAATGCTGGTGGATGGATCTGCGAGGCGCGCACAGGAAAGAGAGATTTCTTTTGGCAGAGAGAGAGGCCAAAGATTCATATCACGGAAAGGCAGCCCTACCTCTTTGAAAGGGAAGGGAAGCTCATCTCATCCTTTTCGTCGGAGATAATCTTTCTATTTTGTTTAAAGATTATTTCAAACGCACGCAAATCGTAGCCGTTGGATCGATCTCCTTGTGTCGGAAAGATTCTTGCGAATATTCTTCTGGCGTTTTACTGTAGTAGCGCCGGAATACAATGCTTTGGTCTGGGAGCATCTAGAAGGCCGCCATGGTAAGTTTAAAATCTTGATGGCCGCCAACGTAATGTAAGAAATAAAATTCCCTTACTAGAATTTTTTTTCAAGTGGCCGAGTGTTGGCCACGTGGCAGTGGGGAAATTTTGTCAACCAGCACAGAGCTACCGGATACGACTTTGGCAACAAAGCCTCTCCCCAATGCCTGGCGACTGCGATACTTCTTCTTCTTCTTCCAGGGGGAGAAATTAGGGTAGGGCGAGAGGGCGAGAGGAGAGAGGAGAGAGGAGAGAGGACGCGATGGAGCGCTCGGCTTGGCGTGTTGTGGATCTCTGTCTGGCGTGGCTAGTGAGGGATTAGGCTAGAAAGCCGTGCGATGAGAACAGCGGTGTCCGCGTTCTCTTTTCCGGTTCTATTTCTTGGATCGTATCGAGGAGGCGCTGCGAGGCCAGCAGCAACGACAAAGGGACGAGCGATCGCGGAAATCTGCGTGTGAACAGCGGCAGGACCAAGGTCTGGCTATTTAAGATCGGTATCCATCAGCCCGAGAGGGATTTCTTCTTCTTTCCGCGATTCGATCTAGATCCTTCCCATCATCGATCGATTTGGGCGATATTTCGCGAGAGCAGTGAGAGCTTGCTACAATGTCGTCGACCCCACCCAGCGGCCCCGGCGGGATGTTCTACCCGGGCGATCTCACCTACAAATTCAACGCGAGCATGGCGATCATCGTCGTGGTGCTCGTCACCACCTTCTTCTTCATGGCCCTCTTCGTGCTCTACATCCGCCGCTGCAACATGGTGAATGCCACCGGCTGGAACGCCGGCCCCAACGCTCAGCAGCAGCAAGGCCAGCAGCAGCAGCAGCAGCAGCAGCGGCACCGCGGCCTGGATCCCGAATCGCTGGAGAAGCTGCCCATCTTGAGATACTCGTCCATCAAATCCAGCAAGAAGGGGAAGGCCGGCCCCGAGTGTACAGTGTGCCTGCTCCAGTTCGAGGAGAACGAGCAAGTCCGCCTCCTCCCCGATTGCGGCCACCTCTTCCACGCCGATTGCATCGATATGTGGCTCGAGACCCACTCCACTTGCCCGCTCTGCCGCCGCAACCTCGACCAAAATGCCGTGTCCGGGCACCTGCAGCGCGCTCTCTCGGCAGTGGTCGGCTCCTTCCGCCGGGATCCAAACTCCAACTCCATCGCTGAGGGGCGGCGGGACGCAGCAGCGGAGGTGGAGGTGGAGGTGGCGGTGGCGGCGGATCCCGAGCGCTCGGTTCTTCGTGAAGATCACCAGCCCGACGAGGCGCTGGATGCCAGCCGGCGGCACGACCAGGGCCAGGCGGTGAGGACACTCTCGCGGCACTCGGAGTCGTTTAAGATGGCGGTGCACGACCTGGAGCTGATGGAGATCCGGGAGAAAATGCGAGCCAGGAGCCAGCGGGGACTTGCTCCTCCTCAGGTTGTGATCCACCACTCAAACAGCTTTGCCGGGCTTGCTCCACTCGACGAGCCCGACTCGTTGCCGGCTGCTCGCAGCCCGGATGTTTTGCGGAGGTCCGTCTCGGTTGGTTCCGGCAATCTTTGGAGTGGCGGCGGCGAGTCGTCCGCGGCAAGCCGAGGAGCAGCGGTCTCTGGATTTGCGAGGCGGAGCTTGAAGTGGCTGGTTGGTGGTGCTGCTGCCAAGGATGTCACAGCCCCATCATCATAAGTCCCCGCCCACCTCCGCTGCCTCCTAGTAAGCTGTACATAGCTTCCGGCTTGTCGAATCCGATCGAGGGAGGAAAAGTCGTCGTCGTCGTCGTCATTGGTTTTTGTGGCTGAGCTGAGCAACGCTGTTGTGAGAGTCGTGTGTGCACGCTTTCCGTTCGCGCACCTATGGTTTGGCTGGCTCACGCTCTTGTCGCGGAAGAAGCTTCTTTAAAAGTGAATACCACCCCGTGTTGCGTCTCTTTTTCTTTCAAGCTGTAAACTTCGCTTTGGGGTGTTAATATACACAGAGTTAGAACCAATAAATATGCTGTGAAGAACTCACTCGGAGAAGAAAACCATTTATCTCGTCGTCGTCGCGAGCTCCCTCACAAACACGTAGCCGAAGTTAAAGTCGTAAGGGATCCATTCCAGGTGTCGCTGCCGCTGCCCCGTCGACTTTCCATGCCGAAAGTTCCTCGCCTGTTTGTCAGATGCGTTGCGGATGATCCAATCCAGGAGCTTGCTCGAGGAGAGCCCGGCGTCGCGCGCATATGCCTCGACCAGCTTTGGCGCCAGGACTTTGCTGTTTTTGGTGCTGATGTTTGCGAGTAGAAAGTCTCTCTTGGCTGACTCGAGCTCTGTCTTGACAGACTTTGGAGTGTAAGCTCGCACCTGGAACAGAATGTGAGCCAGATACACGCAAGTAAACGGGAAAAGTACCGCCGGATCGGAGCGTCCTCCGGAGCACAGCGCAAAACAGATCAGTGGCTCTGGCGTGTTTAGTGCATAAGCTCGACGTTCTTCCGATTTGAACTTGGTGAGGGGTCCGAAAAGCGTTTGAAGCCACTGCACAGAAGGACTATATTTCTGTCAAGTTGCAAGTGGGATGGCAAGAACCTGTGCTGGACGTTGAGAGCGGCAGCCAAGAATCGAATTCTCTATGGTACACGCGTTTATAGAATATGAACCTACTTTATACGCAGCCTGAAACATGGGGAACACGAACGCAATTTCTAAGCAAGAAGCTGGTATGGTCTGGTGGATGTACCTTTTGCAAAAGAGAAGCCCTTTTAAGATTACTGCGAGGGATTCCATATGCCAAGTATGCCTGCAAGAGACGTCATGTCCGCACGTTAGTAGGAGCGAGAATCTTGATCAGGTGAGTTAAATCAGAAGAGATTCTCGTACGTGCATCACCAGCGCGTTATGGATATTTATCCAAAACGCTAGCTTTTCGTCATGCTTCATTTCACCCGGGTGAACGCTCTCAAGCTGCTCGACCATTGATCTGTCGGCCGGTATGTCAGCCAGCAGCAACAAAACACCATCATTAAAACCACTCACCTGAAATTCCGCAAGGCCTGTGCTGCGTAAGTCAAACGCTCCTTGTCCACGCGAATCCAGGGGACTTCGATCATACTAGTTGAACAAGTCACTGATTCTTTGGACAGCGGACTCCATCCTTCGCTGGATACATCACGAGAAGTGCCCGTTGACGACATTGACGATGAAGAAGGTGGAGATAATGCATCTCCAGTGGATGGCAGCGGCGGATCAGCTAGTTTACAGTAAATGGCAGCCATACAGCGCACCATTCGTTCCGACAGTTTGTTCGGAGAATCATAGAATTCCGTTAAGTTGCGATCTGGTGCTGCGTCTTGCAGCGGCTGCACACGTAAAGCCAGAAATTGCAGAGATGATACAGCGAAACGGCTTTTACCGTATGAGGATCACACGCCAAGGCCCAACCCCGCGGACTCGGAACATCAAATTCGGAAGAATACACCCGAGTTTCCTGGCCAAGATAAAGAGCAAAAGGTAAAGAAAGGCTTTGAAACGCATTGCTTACGTTTTCCTGCTCCTCCGCAATGCGGAACTTCCCGCCAAGGAGCGACGCATGCCTTGTTTTCGAATGCGCATATGAGACAGCATCTTGTAGAGATTGGCAGCCCTGGGAAGCATGTCGTCTATGCTGGAAAGAATAAGCTTTCCTTGGCCTGTGTCGGACGCTGACGTTATGTTGATGGTCGCTCGACGACAGCAGACGCATTGGAACGCTGGCATCTTGTGGAGTCCCTCTGCCGTCGAACACTTTCCGGTACAGTGAGAGTACGTGCTTCTCCAAGTGAACCACTTCTGACTCGAGACTTGAAATCTCTTTGATGAGCTCCGTGATCTGCCAGGCGGACAAAGGACCAGTTTGAAAAAACAGAAATATAGTACAGTTTAATGCACCACTCCACTCACCTGAGGACTTAAAACTCCAGACGATAGTGGCTCACAGCAGGGCGATGTTAAGGCCTTCTCCAGCACCTTCCGTACAGTTTTCTCAATCTCAAGCTGTAGCTGGAGCTCATGAACCTGCGGAATTAAAAGCACCAATTGATGGATCACGTAAGTGAAATAGAACTTCTTTGTTAAACCATCGCTACTTACGTCCTTCTCTAAGCTCGCTCGCTGGCTAATTCTCGTGTCAACATCGCTCCTTTTCAGCATGTAGCTCCACCCTCTTGTTTTATCCGGCATAAAGACCTGGAAAAAAGTTTTTAGAAGAGAAGAGGGAACTAGCGATGAGAGTGAGAGCGTATCGGCGTTGCTCACCTCTTTGTATTGAAAAGCCTCCCCCCAACCACCAGACGGGCGTTGATACACCGGCGCACTGCTCCAGCTCACGAGCATCAGCTTTTCCAAAGTTATCAACCAGTGTCGCGAGAAAGCCATACCTCATAGATCGCGAGTGTCGTCTCGAAGCCGCAGCAGCACTAGCAGCATTGGCATCGACGAAAGAAACGCTATCGCGCAGCGAGAAGTGATGATCATTCGCGGAGAAAACGTCGAACTGAAACTCTGGCGATTCCATCCCCTTATAATCAATCCAGCTTGGAGCCGAGCGCCTGGATGATCACGACGAGAGCTCTCGATTCTTGTTCCGCGCCGCATTCCGGAACTAGGCAGCAGTTACATCCACCTAACTAACGCCATTGTCTTGGCTCGGCGAGCACGCCCCTTCCTTCTTCCCGGAAGAAAAGAATCACTGCCCAGCCTTTCAATATTTCCAGAGCTCGCAGCTGGATACCCGCATTGCGATCCCAAAAGAGGAGAGATTCCGGCCTGGAGCGCTCGAAATACGTGCCCGCGCTCGGGATTCCATCGAAATAAGCAAAGATCATCGCGATCCCATGCCGATGGAGCCGCCTGCTTGCCTGGAGCGCGACGATACCACGAGATTTGGCTTCACAAACCTGTGCCGCGCAATGAATGCGCCCTAGCGATCGAATCGACCTAGCTCCTTCCGGCCAGCGCCAGCGCCTGGAATGTGTTCATCATTCCTTCTTTCATTAGCTAAGCCCTCGTTCTTTCTCTTCATGCGCACGAATATTCGCAAATAAATTAGTAAAAACGAAGACCTTTTAACCTTTTACTGGGGCGGCGTCTCTTTGACATTAAATGCGTTCTTTCTGTTCGCTTCTTCCATTCCATACGTGTATACATACGCTGTTTGTTTGCGTGCGTAGCTGAGTACGAATATAACGCGGAGAAGAGCTGTCGGCGTCGCTGGCTGGTGAGAGGTCTCGGGCTCGATTCGGTCGATAGCAACGCTAATCGGAAAGATTCGCGTGGGAATCCTTCCAAACTATGAAGCCTCCGCCGGCGCACCGTCACAGTCAAACCTTTTAATCGAGGGCTTACAAACATTTGAATTGACAATATTCGTCACAGAGCGGGAACGATGGGCTCCAACACAAAGTTTCATCGACTGCAAGAAATATTTAGCTCCATGTCTCTTGGAACATAGTGTTGTTGCCATCTTGAGGCAATCCTTGCAGCCCAAAGGGGTCATTTGGATAAAGTGGCTATATCTTTCTAGGGGGATTTAGAGTATATCTTGTTGCTTTGATGCCATGCAGTCATCACTCTGCAACAAGAAGAAACTTCACTAAAAATCAAGTCTAGAAAAGATTCGTGTTTTCCCTGTCGTTTTGCATGGCTCGCTTGTATCCACATATATCACACCTCAGCCGTGCAGCACTTTTCTCCTAGTACTAGGGCAGCGGCAAAAGCATGTCGAAGAAACATCCGCAAGCTTCCATGGCTTCTCCACACTTGGTTGTGGTTCCCCTGCCGCTCTATGGCCACATATCCCCAATGCTTCGATTGTCACTCCAGCTCGCATCACTGGGAAACAAAGTTACCTTCATCGCCAGCGGAAGAACACAGGCTGCCACGCTCTCGGCATTCGAGTCGAGCCTCTCCCACATCGATGACGCCGAAACGGTGCGTAGCGGGCTTAGCTTTGAGTTCATTCCCGATGAAGACAGCGTCGAGCTCGAGCAAGGCGGTGAGGAAGGACTCTGGGCCGTTTTGCGATGGATGAGCGCGCAGCACGGTACCGTAGATCAAATAGTCGAGTCGTCCGTTAGCCGCCACGGCCAGATCTCCTGCGTGATCCTCGACTTCCTCGCTCTCCACCTCAGGGACGTGGCTGACAAGCACAATGCTTCAGTGGCTTTGTTTTGGACGCCATCTCCGCCTTGGCTACTTCTCTGTCTCCAAGTAAAAGCTTTCGTGGATGGCGGCTATGCACCTCTCACGCCTTCCAATGCTCTCTCCACTGTCTCGGGCCTCACCGGAGTTCCAGCTCTGTGTAACTATATGGACGTTCCAACGGCCCTGCTCAAGCCAAGAGATCAGCAACTTGAAAGGACGCTAGAGCTGGCACAGTACCTGATCGAGGCACCATGGGTGATCGTGAACACGATCCCGGAGCTGGACTCTCAGTCTCTTGCTTGCATCCGCCAACTCGGAGTGAAGCTGGTCACACTCGGTCCTTTGCTGCCAATGGATGATCCGGTAGCTCCGGATGATCTTCCAATCCTTTCCTGGCTGCACGAGAAACCACCTCTCTCAGTCCTCTACATCTGCTTTGGAACGCTGGCGGAGCACTCCGCGGAGCAGCTCCAGGAACTCGCCAGCGCACTGGAAGAACTCAACCAAAATCTCTTCTTCCTGTGGGCTTTGCGTCGATCCCAGCAGCCGAGCTTGAGCGAGGAGTTCCAGCGAAGAACTTCTGCGAGAGGTATGGTCGTTCCTTGGTGCTCGCAGCTCCAGATTCTCAAGCATCCCTCGATTGGTGGATTCGTCACGCACTGCGGCTGGAACTCCATCCTGGAGAGCTTGAGCTGTGGAGTTCCACTGGTCGGCTGGCCATCTATCGCGGAGCAAAGCCTCAATGCAAAGTACCTGGTGGATGTGTGGAAGGTCGGCGCCAGGATCATCTCTCGCAATCCAGATGCCAGCACCAGGTTTGTCACTCAATCCGAAATATCCGACGCCATCGCCACTGTGATGATCGCCGAAGAAGGGCGCGAGATGAGGAGACGAGCTCGCGATATCCAGAAGGCTGCCGATCGAGCAATGCGATCTTCCCTAGTCGAGGCAAGACGCTGGGCACAAAGTTTCAAAAGTGCTGGGAAGTAGGGCTCTTATCCTACCTGACAAAGAATATTCCTTCTGAATAAAGAATCTTTCATGGTTTGCTTCTTCTTCCTCGTGACCGGGAACGATGCGCTTCATCTCATCCAATCCTGTAGCTCGCTCACTATGCTCGAGAGCGCCCACAGAAGAATTCAGGGCCTCTTGGAAATGGAGGAGAAAGAGGAGGAGGCGATTGCGATTTCCAACAGATTGATCGAGATGTATGGGCGATTTGGGACCGCCAGGAGCGCGCGGCGAGTATTTGATGGATTGGCCGGGAAGAACTGCTCGTCCTGGAAGCTGATGCTTTCGGCCTACTCGCGCAACGGAGATTTGAACCAAGCCAGGCAAATCTTTGACGCGATGCCGGAGCACAGTATTATGTCCTGGAACACAATCCTTGCCGCGTATGCAGATAATGGCTTTCTCGATCGAGCGCAAGAGATATTTACCTCCATGAAGCAGCGAAACGCTGTCTCGTGGAACACAATGTTCTTTGCAAATGCCAGAAATGGTCACCTTGATAAATCAAAGCGAATCTTCTTAGCGATGCCACAACACAGCGTGGTATCTTGCACGGCAATGCTATCGGCATTAGCACAAGCCAGTAAAGTTGAAGACGCTGAAATTTTGTTTGAAAAGATGCCCGAAAGGAACCTCGTTACGTGGAATGCCATGCTTTCAGCATATGCCCAATCTTGTCATTTTGATAAAGTAGTGTCATTCTTTGTAGAGATGCCCCTTTTAAATCTCATTTCTTGGAATACATATCTCTTTGGACACATACAAGCTGGTAACCTTGAAAATGTAAAATCCATTCTGGACAAGATACCCGAAAAGGATGTAATCTCTGAAACCACACTACTCACAGCATATGCCCAATCTGGGCATATAGAGTACGCGAAAGAAATATTCTCGGGCATGGAGCACAGGAATCTCGTCACCTGGAACGCAATGCTCACGGCATACACCGTGGCTGGCAAGCTTGAAGAAGCAAAAAGAGTTTTCGATGGGCTGCCAGAGACAAACATTGTGACATGGAACGCGATGCTTTTCGCGTATGCCCGGCTTAGGCATATCGAGGAGGCCGAGAGGCTCTTCGAGAGTATGCCGGCCATAGATCCCTTCTCGATCACCACCATCCTGGGTGTTCTTGGCGGCCGGATCGATGGCCTCCGCCACTCAAGGGCGCTGTTCGATCGATTGCCACAGCACAGCCTCGTGTGCTGCAACGCGATGCTCGCGATTTACTCGCAGCATGGGAAGATCCAAGAGGCGGAGCGTCTCTTCTTCGATGAGATGCGCGAGCGGGACATCGTCTCTTGTGGATCGATGCTGGCGCTCTACTCAAACTCCCAGGATCGCGGAAGAGCTACCAATCTCCGCGCGGCCAAGGCAATCTACGATCGAATGCCGCGGCACAATCTCGTCACGGCCACTGCGATGATCGATGGTTATGCGGCGACCGGCGATCTGGAGTCGGCATTGTGGCTGCTTGATTCCATCCCGGCCAAGGATCTGGTGCTGCTTACCGCGGTGCTATCCGCGTGTGCCAAGATGGGCCTTGTGGAGGAGGCCCGGAAGATCTTTCACCAAGCCATGCCCGAGCACGACATGGCTTCCTGGAACACATTTGTGTCAATGCTCTCGCAAAGCGGCAGGATCTACGAGGCAAAGGCGATGTTTGACGAATTCCCGGAGAGGAATCGCGTGTGCTGGACCGCGATCGCAGCAGCGTATGCCCAGAACGGGCATTTGGATCAAGCAAAGACGATCTTCGATAGAATGCCCGATAGAAATCTTGTGGCGTGGAGCTCGCTTCTTGCTGGATTTACCGATGGGTCGCGACTGGGAGAAGTGATGACTCTCTTCGATGCGATGAAGCTGCTGGACGAGATCGGTGAGACCATCTTCGTGCTGGTTTTGAGCGCTCTGAGCCAGGCCGGGAAACTGGAGGCTGGGAGATCGTGTTTCTTGTCCATGATCGGGGATTTTGGAGTGGAGCCGTGCAAGCAGCACTACTCTTGTCTGGTAGATCTTCTTTGCAGGGCCGGTCACCTCCGCAACGCTCGCGAACTTATTTGCAGCATGCCATTTGTTCCTGATTTTCTCGAGTGGACAACGCTGTTTGGAGCTCGTCGGAATCATGATGATGTGAGGGCCAGCAACAAGGAGCAGCCGGGAAAGGATTTTGGATTGAATCCCAGAGCTTTGAGTTTGCTTGTACACTTGTAAGAAGCGTACGTAGTTCCAATAGAGTTTGGAGAGCCACCGTCACCTCCGTGGTGGTCCTGCATGGTTTATAAGAAAAATGAAATGTTAGATGGGAGAGCCTTGAGAGAAAGATGCCCATCGTCATTAAATCTCTGATACTACAGCCCCGTGATTTTGAGTTAGTGAGTGTTGACGCATAGGAGCTTCTCAATAGAATACTCTGATACAATCCTAGAAAACCAAAGCTTTTGCCAAATACAATAAGACTTCCCACCTGGAGCATTTAACACTGTCCCCGTCAGGTGTTGAAATCAGGAAATCGATGCAAACCTGAGATTGATAAACTTTGCAATGAAAACAATGAACTTGGGAAAATACCATGAGACATAACAAGAAAGTGAAAAACAAGCAAACTTACAGATGTACTCTCCTCCAGTATAACAAAAGATCAGCCTCCCTGCATTACACATCCTGTCCAACAACTTTTGTGCCTTGGTTGTGGATGCAAACAGTCCAAGTTGGTTTTAATCCACGTGAGATTGATTTACGTGCCTGGCTTAGCTGTTCTCCTCTTCTTTTTTTTCTTGTCGCTCCTGAGCTCCTTTAGCTCACCAAATGCACCTCTAATGGCCTGCTTGCAGTAGAAGTGCTGCCCACCAACTTGCACCACCAAGGAGATGCCATGCACAAATTCTCCAGTGAATCTTTTTTAGTCCTAACTTTGCAGTTGTGGTTTCTGTGTCTCTCATACATTACATTGTTCTCAAACATGCCTAGGAACACCACTGGTCTATAGTTGTTCTTAATGTATACCAAGATTCTCCAATCCAACTTGCCCAAGAAGGTGGTGGGCTCTTTCTTGCACCAGGAGCTCCCAGTCACTCCAATCCAACCTATTAGAGAACTCTCTTAGGACTTTTAGTATACTTGAGATTCATGAACAACTCCAAAATTTCCCCACCCATAGTGACAGACTCTTTAATAATTCTTTAGCCGCTTCAACACACAGGACGTGTCCTCTAGTAACTCCTCCATGCTTAGGGCCACTGTGTTCCCACAACTGGCTGCAAGATTCGCTTGCTAGCTCACCACAGGAGGGTGGTATGCCTCTTCTTGCATTCAAACTCCTCACTGACTGCTCCAGCTCATTAGAGATATTGTCCAACAACTTCTCCAAGCTCAAACCATTGTGTTTTAACAATTTATCCACTCTCTAGACATCCTATAAAATTGGGCCAAGCTCTCCAAACTCCCAACAAACACTCTAGATCTTTTCGAACAAACTTAGATGGAAACAACAAGGCTTAGGAACACCATTGAACTATGGCTGTGTGCAAGTTATAAAGAGATTCTTTACCAAGAACCACTATTTGCTAGCCGACAAAGTGAAGATCATGGTGGATAACAAAACTTTATTCCACTCCTCCACAAACTAATACTTAAAAATTATATGATAGTTCATCCTCTTACAAGAATTCAACTTCGGAAGTTTGTGATCATCCTCGGTCTCAAGGATTCGGGTAAGACCGCCACGATTCACGAGTTCCGCCATAGGGAGAGCGTGGGACTTGTCTCAGGGGTGTCTTCCTACATCGATTTGATGAAGAGTTACAACATGTCTGCTGCGAACTTTGCCTCTTTGGGACAGAGAACTCAAGTCGATGTTAAACTTGGCGGCAAGTGATCATGGTCACCACTCCTGCTGCAGCCGTCTCGTATAGCAAGGAACGGCCTGATGCGATGGAGATGGTGTTTCAGGCCTTAAGTGCCTACTCCGTGAACGTGGTGGGGTTTTCACTTGGTGGCTACATCGGTGCCTTCCCAACGATTTTCATCGACGAAGCCAACGTTCTTCGATACTGGGGTCCTCGCGAGCTGGAGGAGTTGATGCGGCAGGTAGTCAGGATCTCCAAGCAGGAGTGTGGAGCAAACATTGTCTTGCTTTCGTCCGAGAACTTCTTCAAGTCATGGATTGATCATATGCCTGGCGTCCAAGGTCACGTGATGATAGGAAACTTCACCAAGGATGAGGCTCTGGCTTTCGCTGATAACAGGTGGACACAGGAGACATTCCTTTCAGTCCTGGAAAGAGTTGTATCTCACCCGGATGGTGTTGTTCCGTATTCGGAGCTAGTGGCGCTTCGTGATACTGTTGATTCTATGGCAGAGCATCACCTGCTGCAATACAGGGATTGGACTGGGTGGCAGAGGGACGGGCCGTTGTCGACCCAGCGATGTACCCAATCATTTTGCCTAGCAACCGGCAGCAATTCATAGCCATGAAAAAGCTTGTCTCTCTGACCCAAGAGTCGCAACATTAGCTCTCCTTTTTAAGAAACTACCTCTTGCAATCTCGACTTCTTATTCCTGCGTTCAAGCTGTGTGTGTTTGACTCTCTCAGCCTGTGTAGGTCGTAATGAATCAGAAGTACATGGCATCGGGGAGCACGATGACAGATCGCCACAACCATCCGAAGGGGGATCAGCATCCCCGGCACATATTTCTAATGCGGTCGCAGTCCTACCACTACCGTGATTGATACCAGACAAATTCGATTATCGATCGCAACACCAATCCTTCTGGAGAGGAGTATACTCGATCGGATTCTTGGACTACTTCTGAGAGGGTAAGTTTTCTTGGTCAGAGATATCTAAGCCCGTGACGATCAATGAGAATTTTAAATGGTGGCCGAATTCTTTGCATGGACACAGGCAAGCGCTAAAGAAAAAGGAAAAAAAACTTCTACCTTTGAATTCAGGCTTGTGAGGTTGGCGGACACTGTAGGCAAAGTTGCCGAGGCAGAACAGCTGCTTTTCACGCTGACTCACGAAGGCCAGAACATATCGTCGGAATGGTGTTCTCTCAGGTGTATAAAGTAAGAAAGATATTTCTTTGATTTGGAGGTGGGAGAAAAGCTGCCAAACGTTCGCGATTTATGTTTTCTAAAGCCTCCGCGCCTTCGTTTTCTAATCTAACAGGATCTGAATATAAGAAGACAAGCTGGCAGAGGGAAAGATAGAGGGGCTTGTATTCGGTAGGCATGTTTCTCGACTAATGGTTCTAGCTTTTTGACTGCAAAATCATTCGAATCGACCTACGAGGCCAAGGCGATGTTTGACGGATTCCCGGGCGTGTGCTGGACCGCCATCGCAGCAGCGTATGTCCAGAACGGGCATTTGGATCAAGCAAAGAAGATCTTCGAAAGAATGCCTGAGAGAAATCTCGTGGCGTGGATTTGCCGATGGGTCGCAGTGATGAATCTCTTCGATGAGATGAAGCTGCTGGACGAGATAGCTAAGGCTATATTCGTGCTGGTTTTGAGCGTGCTGAGCCAGGCCGGGAAGCTGGAGGCTGGGACATCGTGTTTCTTGTCTATGATCGGGGATTTTGCACTTTCGCAGTGCCCGCGAACTTGCAGCATTGGACAACGTTGTTTGTCGGAATCATGTTGATGTGAGGCGTAGCGCACGGATTTAATCCTTTGGATGGAATCCCAGAGCTTTGTACGCTTGTAAACATAGTGTTCTAGTTCCAATCTCCACTACCACCTGCGTAGTTTATAAGAAAATGAGACAAAGAGGAAAGCTCTTACCTTGAGATCTTGATTTGAATGATCGATCTGTGAGTGTTGACGCATAGGAACTTTTCAATAGAGCCGATTTTGATACTCTGAAACAATCTTAGAAAGCCAAATCTCAGAACGATAAGACTTCCCACCTGGAGCATCTAACACCGTCCCCGTCGCAAGTGTTGAATCAAGGAAATCAATTCAAGCCTGAGGTTGATAAACTTCGCAACAAAAACAATGAACTTGGGAAGATCAGCATGAACCTGCTAGAGCCAACAGCACCAAATGAGAAAAAGAAAGACTATGAATGAAAGAACTTACACACCAGTTAGAAAAGCGTGAGAGACCCTTGTTCCTGTTGGCTCGATGTGGTCGACTTCATCTGCTCCAGCAGCTGCTCGGCTTCCTGGACCAAGTCGGAGCTCATGAGCGCATTGACGATGGTTCTGTAAGTGGCCGCGTCGGGCGAGCACTCCGCACGACCGTCTTTCATCCTCTGGACTAGCTGCTGTGCTTCTTTGATCCGTCCCGACACACACAAACCATTCACCATGGTGTTGTAAGTCACCAGGTTTGGAGGGCAGCCTGCGTTTCTCATCTCCTCCATGACTCGTTCCGCTTCATCCACTTTGCGAGCTTTGCACAGGCCGGAGATGAGCGTGGTGTACGTGACAACGTTTGGAGCACAGCCAGCTCTCTTCATCCCTTGGAGCAAATACTCGGCCTCCTCCAATCTTCCACACTTGCAAAGCCCGTCGATGATGGTGGTGTAAGTAACAACGTCCGGGTTGCAGCCAGCTTTACACATCCTGTCCAGCAACTTTTGTGCCTCGACAAGCATGTCGGATTTGCAAAGTCCGTTGATGACCGTGCTGTAAGTCACCACGTCCGGTAGAACGTCCCCGGATTCTTGCATCTGATCCAGTATCACTTGAGCCTCGGCGATCTTTCCTAGCTTGCAAAGTCCGTCAATCACTGTGTTGTAAGTCACCACGTCCGGAGATTTCCGCTGCTTTCGCATCTCCTGGAGAGTTTTCTGTGCCTCGAGTAACTTCCCGGACTTGCAAAACGCGTGGATGATGCTGCTGTAGACAACCACGTCGGGAGTGCAGCCGGAACCAGCCATGCGTCGGAGCATTTGCTCGGCTTCTTCGATCTTGTCAGCCTTGCACAGTCCATGGATCAAGGCACTGTAAGTGAAAGCGTCGGGAGTAACACCGCTGGCCTTCATCTCCTCCAGGACCTCCTTGGCCTCGAGAAACTTTTGAGACTTGCAAAGCCCATCGATGAGAGCGCTGTAAGTCACGACGTTGGGTCTCATTCCCTTGGCCACCATGATCCCCAGGAGCTTGCGAGCATCGTCAACATTGCCTCTCTTGCAGAATCCATCCACGAGAGAGTTGAAGGTCATCACGTTTGGAGCAAAGCCACCCTCGATCATCTTCTTCACCACGTCTTGGGCAGCTCCAACCATGGAAAGCTTGCAGAGAGCATCCACCAAGACGTTGTATGTCACCAAGTTTGGAGGGCAGCCACGCTCTCGCATCTCCTCGAGCAGCTTCATCGCCTCCTCGAGCTTCTTTGCTCTTGCAAACGCTGCTATGAGAGCTGTGTAAGTCACCACGTTTGGATCGCATCCCATGCTCCTCAAGTGATCCATGGCTCCATCCAAATCACCGGCATTGGCCATGGCTGTGATGATCGGCGTGTGCGTGAAAGCATCTGGAGCGAACCCGGCGCTCTTCATCTCCTCGAGGAGCTCAAGCGCCGCGTGGAGATCCCCAGCATTGCAAAATCCAGAGATGACGATGTTGTAGGAGCACACATCGGGCTCGCAGCTCGTGAGGAGCTCCGAGCGAAAGAGGTCGCCCGCCTCGCGATGCTTCTTGCATCGCACAAGCACCTGGAGCAGCGAATTCCAGGAGAATGCGGTGTGGGAGAACCCTGGAATGCTCGCTGGCGCCCAGCGGAAGAAGGCGAGGGCGAGCTTGGCGTCCTTCAGGCTGTTCACGACCCTACCTACGATCCTGGGCGTGGTGGCCGAGAATGGCGAGAGATCGGGCTCGATCGCGCTCCATGGCCGACCGCTGTGGAGGAGATTGAGGATCGCCGTCACGGTCCTGGGAATATCGTCTATAGGCGCCCTTCTCATTCCCAAGAACCCTAAATCCTAGGTAGCATCTTCTAACGGTGAGAAATTCTCCGCCCAGCGTCTTGCCGCGGCTAGGGAAGATCGCATTGCTCGATCGGCAGCCTTCGGGATCTCGCGAGCGCGGCTCCTCATCTCCCGCCCTTCCTCGGCGATCATCACCGTGGCGATCGCGTCGGATATTTCGGATCGAGCGACAAGCCTGGTGCTGGCATCGGGATTGCGAGGGACGATCCTGGCGCCGACCGTCCACACATCCATTTGCATTGAGTCTTTGCTCCGCGATAGATGGCCAGCCGACCAGTGGAACTCCACAGCTCAAGCTCTCTAGGATGGAGTTCCAGCCGCAGTGCGTGACGAATCCACCAACTGAGGGATGCTTGAGAATCTGGAGCTGCGAGCACCAAGGAACGACCATACCTCTCGCAGAAGTTCTTCGCTGGAACTCCTCGCTCAAACTCGGCTGCTGGGATCGACGCAAAGCCCACAAGAAGGAAAATTCTGGTGGTTACTGACGAGCTCTTCCAGTGAGCTGGCGAGTTCTTGGAGCTGCTCCATCGAGTGGTCTGCCACCGTTCCAAAGCAGATGTAAAGGACCGAGAGGGGTAGTTTCTCGTGCAGCCAGGAGATGATTGGAAGATCATCCGGAGCTACCGGATCATCCATCGGCAGCGAAGGACCGAGTGTGACCAGCTTCACTCCGAGTTGGCGGATGCAAGCAAGAGACTGAGAGTCCAGCTCCGGGATCGTGTTCATGATCACCCATGGTACCTCGATCAGGTACTGTGCCAGCCCTTTCAAGTTGCTGATCAGCATGCTCGTTGGAACGTCCATGTAGTTACACAGAGCTCGAACTCCGGTGAGGCCCGAGACAGTGGAGAGAGCATTGGAAGGCGTGAGAGGGGCATAGCCCCCGACCACGAAAGCTTTCACTTGGAGACAGAGAAGTAGCCAAGGCGGAGATGGCGTCCAAAACAAAGCCACGGAAGCCTTGTGCTTGTCAGCCACGTCCTTGAGGTGGAGAGCCAGGAAGTCGAGGATCACGCAGGAGATCTGGCCGTGGCGGCTAACGGACGACTCGACTATTTGATCTACGGTACCGTGCTGCGCGCTCATCCATCGCAAAACGGCCCAGATTCCTTCCTCACCGCCTTGCTCGAGCTCGACGCCGTCTTCATCGGAATGAACTCAAAGCTAAGCCCGGTACGCGGCGTTTCGGCGTCATCGATGTGGGAGAGGCTCGACTCGAATACCGAGAGCGTGGCAGTCTGTGTTCTTCCGCTGGCGATGAAGGTAACTTTGTTTCCCAGTGATGCGAGCTCTGGACTGACAATCGAAGCATTGGGGATATGTGTCCGTAGAGCGGCAGTGGAACCACAACCAAGTGTGGAGAAGCCATGGAATGCGATGGGAGGACGATCATCGGGCTCACGACTTAACAGCTGGCCTTCACTCGGTATCGTTTTTCTGGTGCTTTGCTGGTAGAGATCGCCTCAGTCTTCTTTTTTTGGTAGGTGTGCTTTGGCCAACCACATTTATTCGAGGAGAGAAATGCGTTGTCTGACATGTTTCGAGGCTTTTACCGAAAAAGTTGGCTAGGACTCAATTGTCAACATTGTTTTGTCTCGAGCTGCGCCACGAAGCTTACACTTGTTCTTCCACTGAAGCTTCTTCTCCCTGCTGGAACAGTTGAGCAATCCAGCGCCGAAGTTCATCGACTGACGACTGCATGGCTCGCGTACTCGCCTTCTGAATCGCGCGAGCACGCTTCCTCAACTCTTGTCCTTCCTCGCCTGTCATCAAAAGGGCGATTTCTTTCGATACCTCGGACCGGTTCACTACCCTGTTGCTGCCATCGGGATTGTAAGGAACAATTCTGGTGCCGGCTTTCCACACATCCGCTAAGTATTTGGAGTTGAGACTCTGCTCTCCAAGGCACGGCCAACCGAGCATTGGGACGCCACAGCTCAGGCTCTCAAGGATGGAGTTCCAGCCGCAGTGCGTCACGAATCCACCGATGGAAGGGTGGCTGAGAACTTGGAGCTGCGAGCACCAGGGAACGATCTTACCTCTGGCAGCTGTTCGTCGCTTGAAATCCTCGCTCAGGCACGATTGCTGCGACGGTCGCAGCACCCACAGGAAACTCTGGTTCGTCAGCTCCTCCAGCGCACTCGCAAGTTCTTGGAGCTGCTCCAGCGTGTTCTCCGCCAGCGTTCCAAAGCAGATAAAGACGACAGACTGGGGTGGCTTCTGGTCGAGCCAGGAGAGAACCGGAACATCGTCTGGAGCTCTACAAGAGTCCTTCACCGGGAGTGGCAGCAGAGGACCAATTGCGACTGACTTAACTCCGAGCTGACGGACGCAGCGCAGCGATCGACTGTCCAGCTCCGGGATCGTGTTCACCAGCAGCCATGGCACCTCCAAAAACATCTTCGAGATCACTGCTATCTCCTCAATCTGCTGGTCTGTCACCGGCTTGAGCAGGCACACCGGAACGTCTTTGTAGTTGCACAAGGGTGGAACTCCAGTGAGGCCGGAGACGACGGACAGAGCATTGGAAGGCGTGAGTGGAACATATCCCCCGTCGATCAAAGCTTGGATCTGCAAAGAAAGGAGCATCCATGGGGCGGAAGCAGTCCACAAGGCAGCAACAGTGGCATTTCTCTTGTCTGCCGCTGCGTTCTTGAGGAAGAAAACCATGAAGTCGAGGATCACACAGGAAACTGGGCCGTGACGGCTAACACAGGATTCGATTGCTTCGTCCACGGCAGTGATCTGGCTGACCATCCAGTCGAGACTGGCCCGGAAGCCTTGCTCGCCACCTTGCTGGAGAAGTTCGTCGCCGGAGAGAAACTCAAAGATGAGATTGGTACGTACTGTTTGAGGGTCTTGGATCTGGGATAGACTGGATTCGAAGGTGGAGAGCGTGGTGGTCTTGGTCCTAGTGCTGGCGATGAATGTGATCTTGTTTCCAATGGAGGCGAGCTGCACGGAGAGATGGAGCATCGGGAAGATGTGGCCATAGACGGGCAGTGGAATTACAACGAAGTGAGGAGGAGACGCCATTCTGCCAAGATCGCACATACCGACCTTTTCAAATAACAATAGAAAGTTTGGTGTTGACTTATAATCTTTGCCAGTCTTTACAAAGAAAAGAGTGCCGAACCTTCTGCCACCCAGGTTTGGGTTAGGCCCACCTTTAAAGAATTTAGGTTGAACTACATTTCCATGCAATGGAGCAATTTTTGAGATCCTTGCTGGTAACCACCCATGTGCTTCCTCCGTGGACACTTAAATCTTGATTTCTTTTACTAGAGCAGTTGAGCTCATCTATTGAGATCAATGCGAATGGCACCTGGAGTGACCGAGAGATGACCCAGATTGGAGTAAGAAAGGATTCAAAGAAAATTTTATTACAGAAAATTATTCAGTAGAATTTCCCATGTTTATTCCCTTAGCCATTATGGCCATACACATGTGAAAAACATACATACATATGGTATCCAACCATTAGATTGAAAAGGCATATTTTACTATATCCTTAATCTAGTTGCCAGGAGCGATCCATCAGGGTGTGGGAGTTCTTGATAGGATGCAAGAGAGTAGAAGTGTCTTTAACTAATATTATCTCATTACATACATGACTATACTTTACAGTCAATTAAGTTGAACTATTTTGCAACAGAAAAGGAATGTTTATAATGGTTTAGGGTTTTAAGAAGTTCCATGCATATTTATATGGTTTTTAAACCTGGATTATATTGTAATCACTTTGCTGTTAAAGCCAAAGAATTTTTTAAGCCAAAAAACTTTGTTGGCTATATTGCTCAATAGGTTTATGATCTATGACTTTGAGATTATTTATTGCCTTGAGAGTTTAATAATTAATAGTGATGCTCTAGCTCAAGTTCCTTTCCCTCCTCTCTCTTTTTCTATTTTTGAGGAGCTTATTATTCTAATGTTAGTGGATTTTAAAACAAAGATTCTATGTTATTAGCAATTGTTATGTTTGATGATCAATGTTCATAAGGTGTGAAGTTAGATTTGTCTTCTTTGAATGATGTTTAGAAAATCTAAAGGTTAAGCCATGGATTTGAATGCTTTATGATGGCTTTGAAGATCTTGTATTGTTTGCTGATAATTTGTTGTTTATATTTTTAATATTACCTTAAGGATAACTTTCTTTATTTTGTAAAAACTGATATGAATAACCATTTATAGTTGATTGCCTTTAATCCCATTCCATGCTTCCTTTACACTTACCATAACTCTCTCATTTTAGGAGGGTATATGGGACATTATAATATGCTTAAGAAGTTGTATAGGTCTTTTTATTAGTTAGAGATGAGACAAGATATGACCTAATATATGCATAGTTTAACTAATGCTAAGCTTGTAATACTCCTCTTCATGTTATGGAATCAATTGTAGTTTTTTTTGTTTTTTTGAGTTAATAGTATTTAGTATAATAGGCATTTTCCACAGTTGAATATTGGCAATAAATTATTAGTTTTGACTACTTAATTTGTTGGGTGGAAGTTGGTGCTTTTACTAGTGCAATGACTATTATAAAATACTTTTAACCAAGGTGTCATAGGATAAAGGATCCCTTAAAATCATGATATAAGTGACTAAATGTTAGGCACTAGATCAAGATAATAGGATAAAGAAAAGGCCTTGCAACCAAGTGATCACCCCTTTAGCCAGTTGGTTTAAGGTGTAAAGGATAGAATCCTAACATTGGTATCAAAGCATAGTTTGATTCTTGTGGCTAATGAGTGGGGCAGGAATATTTTAAAGGAATATTCAACATGGTGGATCTAAAGGGAATACCAAGGTTTGGTAGACCCTAAGTGGGGCAAAAATATTTTGAAGGAATATTCAATATGGTGAATCTGGCATATCTCAAGCCTTGGATATGTCGGGCTGGGCCCCGATATGTCCGGCCCTAGATATGTTAGGCACTCGATATATCTAACCCCAAATATATAGGCCCCGGATATGTCTGGGCCTGGACATGTCGGGCACCCAATATGTCAGGCCCCGGATATGTCCATGTCAGGCATCTGATATGTCCGGCCCCGGATATATTGGGCCCCGAATATGTCCGGGCCTGGACATGTTGGGCACCCGATATGTTGGGCCCTAGATATGTTAGGCATCCAATATGTCGGGCCCCGGACAACCAAGGTTTAGTAAACCTTAAGAGAAGGACCATAGTGACCAGAGGGTGGCAAGTATGATCGTAGATGATCATTCCCTTACGAGGAAAGGATTGTTAAGCACTAGGTCAAGATAATAGGATAAAGAAAGGGCTCTACAATCAAATAATCACCCCTTTAGTTAGTTAGCTTAGGGTGTAAGGGATAGGATCCTAGTATTGTTAAGCACCAGGTCAGGATAATAGGATAAAAAAAGGGTCTTGCAATCAAGTGATCACCCCTTTAGCTAGTTGGTTTAGGGTGTAAGGGATAAGATCCTAACATTGGTATTGTCGTGATGATTGTCATGGACATAAGGAACTGTGTGTGGAACAAAATAGAGCTTGAGGATATTTATGAATCAGCTTTAATGCTAAAGGGCGTGTTCCATAGCGGTCTAATGTGAATTTTATTGGATAGTGGGAGTGATAACAACTTGTTTTGGCAAAGTTTGTTATGAAGCATGGCTTAGTGACATAAGGAATTCTTCCATATACAGTGGAAAGTGCAATTATCTCTACTCAACATTTTGATGCTTGTGTAGAGAGGCTAGAAGTGTTGGTTGACAAAACCACTCTTGTGAAGACTTTTTATCTCACAGATATCCATCATGTGGATCTCATTCTTGGGATGCCATGGTTGGTGAAGGTGGATCTAGAAATAAAGTGGAGTATTAAGCATGTTTCACTTGCGTATGGTGGCATTAAAGATGTGTGGTTTGGAGAGGGAGTTCAACCTCCAATTGTTATGCTCTTCACTACATCTTTGAAGCAGGCTTATCGTAATGGAAATGCATTTTTTAGTTACTTGCTATTTGTTCGTGACTTGGGGGACCAAGACATGTGTGGGGGAGAAGTAGCAGTATAGAATGTACTCAACGAGTTTTCTAATGTTTTTCCATCTAAACTTCCTTATGAGTTGCCTCCATTACGAAGTATAGAGCATGAGATTATGTTGAAGCCGAGGACGTAGCCAATTTACTAACGTCTATTTCAGTTAAGTTATGTGGAGGAGCAAGAAGTTCAACGACAAGTCAAAGAGTTACTTGAGTTTGGATTTATTCAGCCAAGTAAGTCTCTGTTTGGTGCTCCAATCTTGCTTGTGAAGAAGAAGGAAGGTTCAATGCAAATGCGTATTGACTACTATGCCTTAAACAAAAAGACAGTGAAGGATAAGATGCTAATACCACATATGGATGATATTTTAGATAAGCTTGGTGAAACATAAATGTTTACCAAGATTGATCTAAGGAGTGGATATCATTAGATTGTAATGGATGATGTATCTATCTCCAAAATGGCATTTAATATAAGCTTCAAACATTTTGAGTTTACAATTATGCCTTTTGGTTTGATGAATGCACCATCCACATTTATTCTGTTGATGACAAAGGTATTTGAGCATTATCTTCATGAGTTTGTGGAGATTTTTTTGGATGATATTCTTGTTTTTAGCAAGACTATGGAGGAATATAGGGTGCATTTGCACAAGGTTCTTTTATTATTTCGTGATAATAAACTTTATGTGAAGAAGAGTAAATATGAGTTTGCAAAGTCAGAGGTGGAATATCTAGGCCATATTGTGACATCTAAGGGTGTCAAGACGGATCTAAGGAAGGTGGCTGTGGTGGAGAACTGGCCTACACTGACTATAGTGGCTGAGTTACGCAATTTCCTTGGTATAGTTAATTACTACCGACATTTCCAGTATAAATTTGTGGAGGTGGTTATTCCTTTGACACAATTGTTGCGCAAGAACATACCATTCAAGTGAAAGAAGCCATAAGAGGGGAGTTTTGTGGTGCTGAAATGATTGTTGAGAAAGATTCCAATGCTTTGTATTGTTGATCCATTTAAACCTTATGAGGTGATATACAATGCGAGTGGTTATGCACTAAGAGGAGTTTTCATGTAAGAGGGACAACCTATTGCATATGAGAGTCAAACTTTGAAATCTACAGAACAACGCTATTCCACATATGAGCAAGAGTTACTCTCTCTTGTTCATGCTTTGCAGATGTGGCAACACTATCTTTATGATGTAGTGTTTATGGTGTTGATGGATCACAAACCATTTGTGTATCTTTTCACACTAAAGGAGTTGAACACTAGGCAAGCTCGTTAAATGGTCAAACTTATGGAATTTGGGGAGTTTCTTATTGAGCATCATTCGGGAAAATCAAATATGGTGGCAAATGCTTTGTCTTCTGTTCATCATATAACAACATTACAAACACAATTTTGTCATCATTTAAGTAAGATGGTCACTAAATTTGGGCAGTTGATTGAGCATGCTTAGGCCTAGAATGCTGAGGTGGCCTCTTTGTAAGACCACATGGAAACCCTTTTCTCATTGGTGGTTGGGATTCTTTACTACAATGGCCGTGTATATTTGCCACATATGGATGCATTAATTACTTAAGTTTTATCCCACTATTATGATCATCCAGAGGCTGGTCATTTTGGGGGAAGAAAATGTATAAGTTGATTGAGTGCAATTTTGATTGGAGGAATATGAAGGCTGATATCTTTAAGTATTGTAAATTATGTGAGCTTTGTTAATGGGTTAAGGTGCCACGAGAAAAGTTAAGAAGACTTCTACAACCTTTACCTATTCCTTAGAGCTATTGGTATAATATCTCTATAGACTTCATCACTTGTTTGCCACACACACAAAGGCAAAAGGAGCAAGTATGGGTTATAGTGGATCGGTTGACAAAGTATGTACGGCTATTAGCTCTTTGGAAGATTATCATTACCTCAGACTTGGCTATAGTTTACTTGGAGAAAGTTTTCATGATTTTGGTTTGCCAGAGGACATTATTAATGATCATATTCAAGGTTCACTAGTGGATTTTGGAAGAGCTTTGCAAAGGCTATGCAAGTGATTTTGAAACTCTTGAGTGGAAATCATTTTTAAACAGATGGGCAAACTGAGTGTATGAATCAAATGGTGAAAGATATGCTATGCTGTAGCATTGGTCAAAGGCAGAGATAGTGGGATCTATACCTTCTGTTGGTGCAATTTACTTACAACAATAGCCAACATAGTGGAACCAAGCTAAGTCTTTACTTTGTCATGTTTGGAAGGCATCTCTGAATAATGGTGGAGTTGGGATTGCATTTGAGTAAGGATGTTCAAGATAAGCTTGATTCTAAGGTGACTGATTTAGCAATAGACCTTGATGAGATTTTAGTGGTGTGCAAATGGAATTTACAAGCAACTCAAGATAGAGCGGAGAAGTTTGCTAATAAGCATCGTCAATTCTGGGAATATAAGGTGGGTGATTTTGTCTTCGTGCGAGTGACCTTTCTGTCAAGTGAGCAATAGAACACCTTGGTGCCTTTATAAACAGGGAAGAGTGACAAACCTTCCCATCAATATGTTAGTCCATATGAAGTGCTGGAGCGCATTAGTATAATGGCTTATTCAGTGTGGCTACCAGCTAGGGTGAAAATTCATCCGATATTTTACGTTAGCCAGTTGAAAGGTGTATTATCTCGAAATGATGGGCCCAATGCCTCCTTGATGTATATGGTTGTGGAAGATGGACCAGAAGCTTGAATAGAGTTCCCTATAAAAGGTGATCACCAGTACAACTCATCCTTGAGACAAGGATTTTGTTGGGGGGGAAAGAATTGTTAAGTGCCAGCTTTGACCATGTGCTTAACATCGGTTAAAGAGAGGCTCAAGTGTATATTAAGGTATGTTAAGGTAAGGGACTTAACCTACCCTAGGGCTCACAGAAGAGTGCTGTAGTGGAGCTTTTGGAGTAGCTTGGAGGTGGTTAGGTGGTGAAGAATCTCAAGAGGTGGTGTAGTATAGTTTAGGGAGACTAGATCTCTGTCTTTTTTACACTGGATCATAACATTAGCATTGGAGCCCAATTTGATTCTCATGGCTGACGAATAGGGCAAGAATATGCTAAAGGAATATTCAACATGGTGGATCTAGAGGGAGAACCAAGGCTTGGTATAAGAGAAGGACCATGGTGACAGGAGGGTGGCTTAAAAATGATTACGAACAATCATTCTCTGACAAGGGGAGGATTGAAAGAAAGGGCCCTGCAATCAAGTAATCACCCTTTTAGCTAGTTGGCTTAAGGTGTAAGGGTAGGATCCTAATACTAAATTTTCTATTTTACTTTAATCACTTAACCACACCTTTAATCACTTAGAGAAATTTCACTCACAACCTTTATAAGTTTTATTCCCGACTTAGGGATATATTAGCCCCATGAATGGCCTATGCCACTTAGCCTTTACACTTGGTGCAAGTGCTATAGCGCACCTTATCTCTCTTCCCTTAAACCGACTGAAAAAGGGGCAATTGCTTGATGAGAGAGCCCTTAGTGGCTATTTTATCCCCATTTATCCCCCAAGGTTCCAAGGATCCACGGTGACAGTATATCCAAATCTCATCCCATAATCACATGCGCTACACTTTCACATGTCTGATCCCACGATAGACACCTCAAAGGTTCCATCAACACATTAGCCCGTTACATTAAGGTTATGTCTATTTACCTTTGTCTCATTAGTAGTCCAAGACCATTTATGCCATAGTTTCATTTCTCCAAGACTAAACCATATGTCTATAAGTTATATCCCAAAACCATGTCTTAACATCTTTAAGATGCTTAGAGACATAAAGAACACCCTTCCCCAATGTCCCTTCTTTAGTTCCCACTAAATCCCTCTCCATCTATAGTCGTGCTCACCAACACTGCCATTAAATCAAGGTCTAAAGCCTCAACCACTAAGTCCCACTAACCTCTGGGACTTCTTCACCACATGACAATGCCTTTGGTCACTATGCTAGAGGACAACTCCTTATCATTTCCACAGTCTGAGACTTTGGGATAACATTTTGAAACATTATAACCCTATGAGAGCCTTGTGGGCACCTCCCTAGCTTTTGCCCTTAAATGCCTTAACTATGTGACTAGAGTGAGGTTTCAATAAGCCACATAGAATATCCAAGTATGTACTACCACCTATATTTGGATTGGGAGTATTGACCACAATCTCTCGAGGGAGCTAGAACTGGCTCTTGAACACTTCACTAAGTTACCCTATTTGTGTTCACTTTAGCCTTGGACTCCTTTTATACCATCACCCACCACGTGGGTATAGCTTTCTTTAGTCACACTAGCTTGTCTTAGCCAAACTAGTTCCACTAGAGTCCTCCCCCTACTATCTTTTTGAAGCTCACCAAACCCTGGGGGATTTGGGAGACAATTTATTTGACCTTTCACTCTCGAATTCGTACTCAAATTGAACTCAAACTCGAACTCGGACTCGGACTCAAACTCAGACTCAGTCTTAGTCTCAATCTTGGTCTCAATCTTGGTCCCAGTCTCGGTCCTAGTCCTCGTCTTTGTCTTGGTCTCAATCCCGCTCTTGGCCCTGATCTCAGTCTCTATCTTGGACTCCTTCTCGAACTTGGATTCCTTCTTGGACTTTTACTAAGACTCTATCTCGAATTCCTTTTCGGACTCCATTTTAAACTCTTCTTGGACTCCATCTTAAACACCATCTTAGAGTCAGTCTCGACACTTTCATATGTCAACACTTGCTATATGTTGGTCCCTCTTGTTTCATTTTCTAGAGACTTGTTCACCAATTATTTTGCACTTGTTCCACAAACACTTATTTAGGAGTTTCACTCCCACTCTCAACTTTTCGAGTTAAAACTCTTGGTCCAAATGTGTTAAGCTTGTTAGACTTCTACTTTGACCACTGCCATGTGACACCCTTTCAACTCCACTTTAGGGCCTAGGGATTTATGTCTTACATATGATTAAAACAATAAAGAGTTAGTCAAATGAGACCAAGTCTGAACTCGACTTTGAGTTTGAGTCCGAGATTCAAGATTAAATTCAAGACCAAGTCTGAGATCAAGTCCAAAAATACTAATACAAATCATGTGGTGAAAGCCTAAGGAAATTATTTCTCCAAGAGGGGAGGGGAGTTGAGGGGGGCTACTAAAGATCCAGTCTTGAAAGAACCATCCAATGGTGTTTCCAAATGGAGTTGAAATTAGAATTAGGGGTTACTAGTCTTGGGTGGGAGTGAATAAGGGTTTAAAGGGTGTTTGAGAGGCACTTTAATGACATACTTAAAAGCAACTCCCACTCCCGAAAAAGAAATTGATTGTAGTGCTCTTAACTCAAATAGAGTGGTGTTCAATTTGAGTACTGTGTAACTCATTGATCCTCACCCCATTTTAAAGGCTTGGGTTTTCCCTTTGGGATAGAGGTGGGAAGTTAAAATACCCATATTAATTGTTAATCCACAATATTTCCCCAAAAAGAAATGCATTGAAAGTGTAGGATTTAAAAGGTTCTATAAACAAATTTTGTTGTATCAAGGGATGTTGAAAGTTTAGTATATTTAGTTGCTTAACTTTGTGGGGAGTGTAGGCAAACCATAAGTCTAATTTAACTCAGGGAAAGGAATTAATAAAGAGTTTGGGAATCCATGGAAGGATAGCTAACACTTTATTGTTTATGTAGTAAGTAGTTAAATTCAAGTGGGACTAAATAAAAATTGGTATAATAAGTGTGAATTTTAGCAAGGGAACCACTAAGGCCAAAGCAAATGTGGTTGGATAGACAAAGTAGTTGGCAAATTAGAAAATGAAAATTTATAATTTATAACTTCTTTTAAATTGGATGATTCCAACATTCTTGTTTAGAGTAGATTTTTTTTAGATAATAGTCCTGCATTTATGGCTAAGGCATGATGTCTTGACTAGGGATATTCCATACTTTCATACATGCTTACCATCTACAAATGGATGATTTAGTCGAATGGCTTATTAAGACTTTTAAAGGGATGATCATGAAGTACATAAACTTTCAAAACCCAGATTAAGATGGTTATTTATATAATATATGTATCTCATGTTTATAATATTAATATTGCTAACGGAGTTATGTTTACTTTTACAATTGCCACCAATTATTGAAGTTAGTTTCTAGAATTTTTTCTTTATATATAAAATATAAAGTGGATGATATAGTATTAATTTATTTTCCCATTCTTATGATATATAGTTTGTCTAAAGGGCTATTTACTTATTGAAAACGACCATATCAAATGTTGTGCTAAATTGGGCCACCAGTTTATAAGGTTTAATACAATATTCAATATGTTGATAAAAGTTCATATTGTTAAAATTATTAGCTGTTAAATTATTCTCATTGTTAAATTATTAGCTCATAACATTCTTAAAAGATCCATATTATCAAATAAGCGTTTTTTCCCACTAATTTGGAGTGAAGAGATGACATGGCTGCCACTTGGGCTGTAATGCCGTTTGTTTCTTGCTTCGCATCTTATCTAATGTTTTCTTTCTCGTCGCCGTGCTTCTTCCTGGGACTGGGTGGACCGCTCGACACTCTCTTCACGCCTCCGCTATCGTCTCTTGCTCGATGCCGATTGCGAGCTCTAAGCGGGCTCACTGACGCAGTCCGCGGCTGGAGAGGCTGCTCTCGTTGATGCCGATACCTTTGCTGCTGCTGCTGCTCCACTTCGCTGTCTTGTGGAGCTTGATCGACAGCAAGAGGAGGAAGAGCGGGCGGCTGGGGAGGAGGAGCCACCGCTTCAGGCTGCGGGGCAGTGCTGGACTCCACGGGAACGAGTTGTACCACTATCTTCTGCGACTTTCTCTTTTGCTTTCCAGGCTTTCGAGACGGAATGACGACCTGTGAGACACCTCTGCGTTAGAAAACGAACGTATGTGGAGTTTTTGCGTACTTACTCTTGTATTGCCGATGTCGCTGAGTGGGCGACGCTGGCTGGGTTTTTCCACCGTTTCACCACCGATACTGGCTGTTATCTGCGCGCTTAGCTCCTCCTTGTATGCAGTGTCCAGGAGCTTGGCTCCATACTTGGCCAGCTCTTCCGATCCCCGGTCTGATCCAGCGTCCTGTACGCTACTGCTAGCTGAAGAGGTTCCTGCCATGTCTGACCCGGACACCGCATGCTCTCTGTTCGCGCACTTGCTGGCTTTGCACGAGCAGCTAGCACCGCAGTAGCCACCAGCCAGCCTGCATTGGCATTTCTTCGTTTTGCAGCCTGAGGTTTGGCTGCAGCTGCAGCACCCTGCCGAGCCCAGCTTTAGCCCGTCTTTGTACTTCTCGTCGTCCACGTCCCAGTCTTTGTCTGACTGATCAATCTCTTCGATCTCCATGTCCGTTTCACATTCGGAGCTCTCGCTAGTTATGCTCTTGTAGGATTCCCGTGGAGCCTGTCATGGTCGACAAGATTAAGCCGGTGGAAAATCGAAGAACCGTCAATCCTCCCACCTTGCGAAGATCGTAAGGGATGCTTTCAAAACCAACACTGCCATAATGCGACGACTTCCTACCGGTATGTACAAGCTGCGCTAGTCCGACAGAAAGCTCATTTATCTCTCGCCCAGCATCCTGCCAGAAGGAAACAGAGTGAATGCTAGAAATGAAACTGAGCAGTACCTTTGACGCTGTTGCTAAAACAACTGCAGCAGGCTGTTCTCTTTCACGACGTTGTTTAGCATTATCCCTTTCGAACTCCATTCTGCGTGCTTCACTTTGCTTGAGGCTTTCGGAAAGCTCAATAACTCTTTTTCTAAGCTCCCTGTTTTCGATTTCTTTGATACGCAATTGGCTTCTGCAACAGACAAACCGAAGGTGTTATGGTAGTAACGTCACAAGCACTTGCCTCGCATAAGAAGCTTCCGAAGCCTCTAGCATGTCTTTCAGGCGGCGTGTTGCAACTGCAGCTTCCTCTGTTTTTCTTTGAAGAACCTGGAAAAATAAAATCAGAAATTCAGGAAAGGATATCGTTACGGAATACCAATTTCTGACGCTGGTGTAGAGCCTGAAGTTTGTGCATTTCGTAAACATTTCGCCTTCCCTCTTTCCGGAGCTGCAAGACCTCCTTTTCCCTGGCGTTTTTCCATGCACGAAACTGCTCTGACTCTTGCTTTATTTTGTTTTGTAGTTGCACCTGTCAAAGAAGATGAGTCAAATCACGAAGGAAACAATAAAATGACTAGCCTTTTGCTGCTTCATACGCAAAATGTCTTCCTGCAAACGCTTTGCTGCTTCGTCGCTTCGTTGTTTCTGACGCAGCAGCTGTGCTTGATTCTCTTGCTTTTTCTTGAGCTCCGCAATCTGTAGTACCAAACTTTCATTGCCAGTGTAAACTTTATGAACTCTCTCACCTGACGCTCGAGGTCCTTGAGCTTCTGGACATACGTCTCTTGCATTTTATGAGCATGCTCATCTGAGCTGGTCGCCAGCGCCTCTAACTCTTTCAGCAATGCATCTCTCTCTTTCTGCAGAAGATCAAAGTAGTTACGGCAGCTATACTTCTGCAAAGCAGTACCTGGAGGGTTTTTTTCTCGTCTTCAAGCTCAATAAGCTTTTTCTCAAAATGTTGCTTCAAGACGACGTTGTCGGGTCTTGCAAACGCTTTCATTTCCGCCTGAATTGACAAAAAAAAACATGTTAAACCAATTTAATTCTCACATCTGGTACCTCTTTCAGTTCAAGTCGTTTATCAAGCTCTTCGAGTTCCTTGTCCAGACAGTCCTGCCGCATAGTATGCTCCAGCTCTTTTGCAGCAACTACATCCACGTCCACTTCTCCTTCTCCTTCTTCCACGTCCCCTTCTCCTTCTTCCACGTCCCCTTCTCCTTCAGCCGAAAGATCGGTGGCGTTGCTAGACTTCACACTTAGCAATTCCAGCTCCAATTCTTGAATCCTTTTCAAGTAGTTTTTGACCAGATCTTCGCTCTGCTGAGAACAATCGGTTAGAAAACAAACTGAGACTTTACAGACACAAACCTCGGTATCGTTCTCTCCACACTCCGAAAGCGCCACGCCACTACGTAATTTTTGAAACTTGAGCTGCAACTTATCGCGTTCCACCTACACTTGCGTTTAGATTCAGAAAGTTCACTCAGTCCAACAGTAAAATACCTGTGCACTAACGACTTGCTCGGAAAGTAAAGCACAGCTTTCAGCCGACTGTTGCAGTTCACGCCGTAGTTCCAGGTTGTTGCTTTCTAGCCATGTCACTTTCTGCTTAAGAATCTGTGCTTCCGAGGATCAGAATCAACGAATGACAGGAAAATAACTACCTGAATTTCCTCAGGTATGGTTGCTGCTTGAGCGCATAAAAGTTCCGCTTGTAGCACTTCCAACTGCTGTCTCATTCTCTGCATCTCCGCAACTACTGGATCACGGTTCACCTGCACACCAAATCATACCATCAACAACGGGGAGAAGAATTGATTAGCCAGCCTACCATTGGTTTGTTTTGAATGTTGCGTGCCCGATTAGCATATTTCAGAGTATTCAGTGTTTCTTCGGCATTAGAATCCGCAGGACTAACACAAGCTAATACAGAATGGATGTGAGGTCTCTGAAAACTGTATTGAGCAGACTTACCAATCATTGTTGTGCGACTATTACCACCTAAAGAATCCTGCATGCGAAATAATAAACAACCATAAACTCAGCCATCCCTAAGGCTTACCTGCAAAAGGCGTGTCAATTTGCTATCCCTGTAAGGTACGTGGCCACCTTCTTTGCGTTTTTTGTCATCTCCTAAAGCACTAATCACATTTCCAAGAGCCAAAAGTCCTCGATTGATATGTACACCTGCATTGGTGCTATTTTAGTGGTAACAAGAATAACAGGCATTCACCTTCTTTGAAACGATTCCCATCTGCTTTAGTTCTCTTGGCGCGCTCAGAACCAGCAAGATCTACTAAGTGGAGCTTCGCACAGAGAAAGTCTTCTCCGGTGTCCTCCGGCAATGATGAAGTATCAGCATTCAGAAAGGAATCCCATTTTCGACGTTGTTCGACGTTGATAGTAAAGATTGCGTGAGAGCGACTGCGGTAAACTTTGTTAGCTACCACAGAAAGACGAAAATTCTTGTCAAACGCACCTTGATTGCGCATTCATGTTGGTGCTTCCTGTTGCTCGGCAAAGAGATCCCTGTTCCAAGCAGGCGGCCATCTCTGGTAACGTACGTACTTCAGTTTCTGTTACGCCGGCAAGCATGATCCCTCCGCTCCCGGTCTCCCGAATCTGGATGGGAGGCTTTCCAGGCACAACTCTCAAAAGTGCGCCGTTGGCAGCATCAGTTTTCATTGTAGACGGTGGATTTGGGTCAAGAAGATCATGGACCTCCTCCTTCAAGATCTGCATTCACTGCCAAACTTCAGAAAAGAAAGAAGAAATGAACCAGCTTGCCCGGTTACCTCAATAAAAGAGACTCGGACTTGGAAGTCTGCCTTGTGCTTCAAAGCATTGATTTTGCTAAAGAGTGTGTCCATGACTTGTGGGATAACACCCTCACTGCTACCGCCCACTGTGTAACCAGTGCCCATAGTGTAAGTTTTGCCGGATCCTGTCTATAAATTGAGCTCCAAGTGAGTGCCAAACGAGAAGAAAACAAACTTCTTACCTGTCCATAAGCAAGGACAGTGGCATTGTAGCCTTGGAACAATCCCTCGACAAGAGGTCTCACGCATTGATCGAAAATAGACGATGGCGAGGAGCCACCGCCTCCATAGACATGATCAAACGTGAAAGAATGCGATCCCAGCTGCACCTGCGCACCACAGAAGCTCGTAATTGACCTAAATCCATTCCCCGATCGATGTACCGGGAGAAGTGAAATCTCGCCGGCTCGCGAGAGGAATTTTGGGAGATTTTACCTGCGGTTCGCCGGGAACAACCGAAACGCATTCCTTGCATCCCTGAATCCGCTCCTGCGCGATGAGGGGCCTGATGTGAACGGCGACCTGGACAGCCTGCAATGCATCTTTCTCGACCTCCGAGCCTCCGCCGCTCTCCATTCCGCGATATTTCAGCAGCGATGCATCAAATCGCGAGGGCGGCGCAGCGATCGCGAGCTCGGCGCCTAGAAAAACCTAGCTGTGGGTGTGGCGCATCCAAGAAAGCTTCCTTCCCTGGCGCCTAGCCTAGCGTCCTTCTCTACCGGCCGCTGCCGGTTTAGGGCAAACTTGTATTTTGAATTTTGGGGGCACGCCGGAAAGATGTGCCGACCGGCGAACGTGGCACGTCAGAAAACTCAACGGCTAGTAGGGCCAACGGCATATTCGCCAGAATGGTATTACGTTTATCCTCCCAGGGAAAACTTATGGGTTTTAACTCGGCCTTGGAGTGCCAGAGCTAATATATCCAGTTCTTCCACGAACCATAGCTCTTTGATATCAGCCTGGAATTGGAACAATAAATCTTTACCCTGGAAGTAATAGTGGTTTGATCACCTCGAAGTTTTGCAGCGCTTTGTTCAGATCCATGACTAGTTGCTCCAGCAGCTCCGTGGTCATCCGATTATCTTTTGTCTGTATGGATAATAACTTAGAAAACTCGAGCAATTGATCGATCTAACAAACCTCCACAGTTTCGTTTGCTGTCGGTGGTAAAATTCTCGCGAAAGAACAATGGAGTATGAGCTTGTCATACTGCAAAACCAAGCTTAAAAGAGAGATCATAGAATGGATGAAGGGCTACAACCCTTACCAGTTGTTTCTTTGGTGCATTTGGGAGCTTGTTCTTCAAACGTTCCCGTATAACAAGTGGATCTGTCCCTTCCAAAACCTGGACACTAAAGTAAGATTTAACGACTTTTCCAATCATGGACGTCAAACCTGCCAGCAGCCGATCAGAGCTCCTGTGCAAGTCAATACAACACGCTCCAGTTGAATACGTAAAGGAGAGCACGATCTTGCAACTTGGTCCACAGCTTCCAGCTCTCTTGCGATCTAAACAATAAAAAAAAACACCAACACGTAAAGCACACATCTCGAAATGCTTACCTCGGACTTGGAAGCCGGCACCGGCTCCAGATGATGCGAGGCGTGGTAAAGGCTAAAGTGATACATCTCGGGATTCTGGTACCAGATAGCTGCATCAATGAAACATCAATCACGGCATAGTAAACGATGGACGTGACTTGCCTGAAGAATGCGAGCCGAGTGTCTCTGTGACGATCTCCCTACAAACAAAGAAACGTATCAACTTCAGAGCCCGCAACTAGAACTCGTCACACGAACGATATCACTCGCGAGAATTTCTGCGGCAAGTAGAGCACCGCGGCTCGAACAGGTGGCTCTGCGAGCTTGAATCGAAACAAGTGTTTAGAATGGCATGGAATGAACGTAAGAAGGAAAAATGTAGGTACCTTGTGAATGGGATGAATCTTTCCATTGTCGAAAGAGAAGATATCACTGATCTGGAGAACAGAAAAATGTTCCAAGGAGTTCCCTTTTGAAACGAAAGACTCAAAACTTACCTTGAGAGATTGCGTGGTTTCTCCACCGGCAAGGAATGCCCGACCTTCGTCAGCCATTTTCTGATAGATTGTCGAGCGCTGCGAATTATAGGATGCTGACAGGAAGAATTTAGAGATCATAAATTTTCCACCGAATCTAATCTAAACACTCACCCATGTGTAACTCGTGAGGCTGCCACCGGCGAAGCGCGAGCAATCCGACTACTAGGAGAAGGAATGCCAGCCCCAAAATCTTGCTAAACCTGAGACTCCTGCGTCCCTGACGCATGCTCCGCTAGAGCCCTAAAAAGCAATCCAGTGAAGAAAAGGGCCTTAAAGATAGGGCGAAATTTAGGGCTAAGCAGAGCATCATGGAGGAGCCATTGCTGAGGAGCAGCCATGGACGCGCGGCGGAGGAGGTGGATTCCATTTCACGGTGAGCCGACCTGATCGATCGCATTGGGAATTCCAGCTGATTTAGTGTGATTGTCGTTGGTCGATTGGGATGGATCGATGATCAGGCAGCGCGGCATGGTCTCTTGCGGTGATGGCTGCGGCCTATCGGACCCGGAGGACCTGGCCAAGCGGCGCGCGACGACGAGGAAGCTGGTGATCGCGATTGGGCTCTGTATCGTCTTCATGATTCTGGAGGTAGGGGGAGGGATTATAGCCGGGAGCTTGGCGATCCTCACGGACGCGGCTCATCTCCTCTCGGATGTGGCCTCGTTCGCGATCTCGCTCTTCGCGATCTACGCCTCGGGCTGGGACGCGACCCCCAAGCAATCCTATGGCTTCCACCGGGTGGAGATCCTGGGGGCGCTGGTTTCAATTCACATCATCTGGCTCATCACTGGGATCCTCGTCTACGAGGCGGTCTCGCGTTTCTTCCACGACAGCCAGCCAGTGAATGGTGGGCTCATGTTCATCATCGCAACGCTTGGGTTGCTCGTCAACATTGGAATGATGCTCATCCTGGGAGATCATGGCCACGGCCATAGCCACGGTCACAGCCATAGCCACGGCCACGGCCACAGCCACAGTGGAGGAGGACACTCCCACCAATCCCACTCTCACACTCACAGTGGAGGATGCACTACTGTCGGTGACAAGGACAAAGATCATAATCACGCTGACAGCGATCACGACCACCAGCAGCACGATCACGAAGAACACGGGCGAGATCACGACCACCAGGAACAAGATCACGGCCACCAAGAGCACGGCCACCAGGGACAGGAACAGCACGATCACCATGGGAGAAAAAGTGATTCTTTTCTGATACGTGTCGACTCGGATCACGGCCCCAACCGTATCAAGCTCGACAAAGATCTGGACGAGCTCCGTGACCACGGTACGAGCAAGAACAGCAAGACCAGCAGCATCAACGTGAGGGGCGCTTACTTGCACGTCTTGGGCGATCTGATCCAGAGCATCGGAGTGATGATCGCGGGGGCGATCATCTGGTACAAGCCCGAGTGGAAGGTGGTGGATCTGGTGTGCACGCTGCTCTTCTCGGTGCTGGTGCTGCTCACCACCGTCAACATGTGGACGGAGATCTCGGACGTGCTCATGGAGAGCACGCCGCGGGAGATCGACGCGACGAGGCTGGAGGAGGGGCTGCGGCGGATTGGCAGCGTCCAGGCGGTGCATGAGCTCCACATCTGGGCGATCACGCTCGGCAAAGTTCTGCTGGCGTGCCATGTCAAGATCGAGCGCGATGCGGACGCGGACGAGGTGCTGCGCAACGTGATCGAGTACTGCGAGCGCGATTTTAAGATCACCCATGTTACCATCCAGATCGAGCGCGACTGATCAACGTCTTCTCATACCCAATTGATTTTCCAATTGGATCATATATCATTGACGCTACTGCCACAAACCACAAACACAAACACTGTCCTCTAGAAAATAACCAAGCGAATAATCGAGTTTTTACCAACCATTAGCCATTAGGGTTTTGGGCTTTACCATTAGGGCTTTTGGGCTCTCCCCTAAAACCCTAGGGAGGAATGAGCGTTCTTCGTGGAGCTCGGCACTTGGCTCTGCGGACCGACGAGCAATGGAGGAGCGCGCTTCTCACAGGTTGGTCCTTGGCATTCCACACATCCTCCCAGGTAAATGCGGCCGAGGCAGCGGCGAAGAAGGCCCCGGGAAAACCAGACAAAGCATCGCCAGCGAGTGACAAGGCCAAATCCGAGAAGCCAGAAGCAGCAGCAGCAGCAGCAGCGGGCAAATCCGAGAAGCCGGAAGCAGCCGCCGCCGCAGCCCAAGAGCGCGTTCCATCCGAGAGAGTGATGAAGCTCGTCAACGAGCTCGTGGAGCTCTCGGTGGTCGACTTCGCGGATCTCACGGAGCAGCTCAAGAAGCGCCTCGGGCTTGATCACGCCAACATCTCGGTGCCGATGATGATGCCCGCGGGGATGGTGATGCCGGCGGGGATGATGGCTCCTGGCGGAGCTGGAAGTGGCGGTGCCGCTGCCGATGCGTCCGCCGCCGCCGCGGCACCCGAGAAGCCAGTGGAGAAGATGGTGTTTGATATCAAGCTGGAGAAGTATGAGGCCGCGGACAAGATCAAGGTGATCAAGGAGGTGAGATCGGTGACGGAGCTGGGGCTCAAGGAGGCCAAGGAGCTCGTGGAGAAGCTCCCGGCGATGGTGAAGAAGAGCGTCACGAAAGAGGAGGCCGAGAAGATCATTAACAAGTTGAAGGCTGTGGGAGGGACCGCCGTCATGGAGTGAAACTGATCAAAGAATTGGAAGAAGAAGAAGAAGAAGAAGAAGAAGAAGCGGAGCTACTCGCAACTAACAAGTGATCTTGAGGTTGGTTCTTTCGATTTCGTTTCTAGTCTGTTCTTTGCATTCATTTTTGTTTAGATCCGTTTCAAGATGCTTGGATGAGATGACCAAGTTTTTGGATCAAAGTTTGTGGACGACATGGTTGTGTTGTTTAAATCCCCCAAGCTTCAAGTCATTCTGTGTTGTAAACAAACAACAATTCTAACCAGCGGAGCTTCAAAGCTCCTTGAAAAACTCGAAGTGATGAGCAAACTATGTATAAGAACTTCGATTGGGAACTTGACAAGATCAGTGTTTGTGTTTTGTGATCTTTGTCCACTCCATCTCATCTGGATAGAACGGCATTGTGTTTAAAAGATCCCAAGCTTCTCTTAAATCCCCCGCTCTAGAAAGGATATCAATCGCTGTTGAGTAGTGCTGCTTGGTTGGTTCCAGCCCAAAGTCACTTCTCAGTGAAGCAAACCATCTCGAGAAATTGGCCAAGTTTCCTTCATGACTACACAAGTATAGTTTGCAGAGAAGCGTGACCTCGTCCGGCATTTCCATCAGGATCATCTTGTGAAACACTTCATTTCGAACCTCAGAGTCGATCTTCCAACACAAGCCGGCTAGAACCAAGTTCCAGCTTGTAACATCTCTCACTGGAAGGCGATCAAACAAACGAGCTGCCGTGATCACTTGACCCCTCCGGATATAAGCTGATACAACCGAGTTCCAGGTAACTTGGTCTCTTTGTTTCATGCGATGGAACTTCTGGACTCCCTCCACAAAATCTCCGTCTTGGAGGCAAACTGAAAGATGAGCATTGCAGAAAACAAGATCATTGTGATCATGTAAATGCCAAGCAATCTTTTCATTTGCATTGTCATCTAAAAAGACTACATCCGAAGCATTGCCAAAAATTTGCCTGGCTTCCTCAAAATGCCCAGATTGAGCATATGCCGAACCCATGCAAGTCCACAGCACAGGATTAAACTCGCGGGCCTCTTCAAAAACATACTTTGCTTCTTCCAGCCTCCCGGCGTGGGAAAATCCCAGAACCATGACAACCAGCGATTGGAAATCATGGTATTTCATTCCATCAAAGAATCTCTTCGCTTGCTCGATCTTTCCTCCAGAGACAAATGCATCCAGCATCACATTCTCACTGCAAAGATTTCTCTCCGGATATCGATTGAAAAGACTCTCAGCATCGGCCAAACAGCGTGAGCAGCTTAGCATCGTCGTCAGCGAAACAATGTCGTGCTCTTTCATCCCATGAAATATCGCCTTTGCATCTTCCGTGTACCCGTTTCGGGCATAACACGCCAGCATGGCATTCCACGTCACAATGCCTCTCACGGGCATCGTGTCAAAGACCTGCTTAGCAAGCAAGACATGCCCCGTTTGGGCATATCCAGTCAGCATCGCCGTGCATGCGACGGCATTCCACACTGGCAGGCTTTCAAAAATGGTTTGAGCCTTTCCAATATGGCCATATTTTGTGTATCCAGTTATCATAGTTGCGCCGGAGACGAGGTTCCAAGCCTCCATTATCAAGAACACCTCTTGAACGCTTTCAAGATTTCCAATCTTTGCATAAGCTGAAAGAAGCACATTCCACGACACTAGATTCCACTCTGGCATTTGATCAAAAAATGGTTTTGCATGATCTAAACTACAAAATCTTGTGTACATTGTGAGCAGTGTCGAGTAACAGACGATGTTTCGCGATTGCATGAAATCAAACACATTCTTTGTCTTTCTTAAATCCCCGCTCTGGGCATATGCTGCAAGAAGAGAACTCCAAGCTACCAGGTTCCACTCTGGCATTGATTCAAACATCAGTTTTGCCGCGCAGATCACGCTAAAGGTAGAATAGACATTGATAAGAGCAGACCAAGAAACTAGATCATGTTCCGGCATGGAATAGAACGTCTCAATGGCATTGTCTATATGCCCACATTGGGCATAAGCAGTCATCAAGATGGTCCAGGCCAGTATGCTCTTGTGGGACAGAGAATCAAACACCTTCTTTGCCTGGATGAGATCCCCAGCTTTCGCAAAGCCTGACAACAACAAGATTGGGCTCCTTCCGTGTAGCCCCAATCGATCTGGGCGATTTGGAAATGAGAAGAAATTCCCCCCTGATATCAAACTCATGCGTTTCCTGTGGATTCGAGCATGGATCCCGGGCGATCAAAGGATGAACGACAAAGGAATCGGAATCTTTCGTGTCCATTTACTCCGGCTCCACGCTTTGGGCTCCACTCTTTGGGGCTTGGGCGTTGGCGTATCTTCTCATGGAACACGGCACCCCCAATTTTAGCTCTTGTCTAGAGGACACCAAATGCCCGTGACGTGATACACGAACAGATCAATCAATCACTCCACAGGGAAAACGAAAACTCTGGCCTGGATAGACAGTGAATGGAGAAAGGGAAACAAAATTCACACGCGGTTTTGAAACGTTTTTGGACCCAATCCAAGAATTATAGCGCGAGTTGACAAATTAAATGCCGCTCCAGAGGCTGCTCCACCGAAAGATTCATCAATGTTCATACACATGGTCTTTTAAATGTGTGCTGCGGGCGGATCCAACGGTGCCGCTTGCGCCACGCGGAAGAACCGATTGCGCTCGTTTTAATCTAATTTAGGGCCTTTTTTTCTAGGGCTCCTGGATATTCTCCATTGCGCGCACTGGAGCTTGTGGCTATGGCGCTGCGCCTGGAGAACGTCGGGGGAGCGCCGCTTAGCGTCCACCACGCTGGCATCGGCGGATTATCGAAGCGTCGGGTGATGAAATCGCCGTCGGCGGAGGAATCGCCAGCTACAGCGATCCAAGAGAGGTCTGTGAAGAAGCCCTCTCCCGATCACAATGCCTTCGATTCGGGGCATGCGGTGACAGAAGCAGCACCAGCGCCAGCGCCAGTGCTATCGTCGCTCGGGAGTCCGCCGGTTGTGGAGCCCGACATGCCCTTCAATCCCTTCCTCAACGCAGTGCCGGGTATTTCCAATCCCTACGAGCTCTTCAAGGCGATCGTCATGCTCCCGGTCGCGATCTTGCGGATGATCGCATTCACGGCGATTCTCCTGCTGGGTCTTGTCCTGACCAAGATCGCGCTCATCGGCGCCAGGGACGTGCTCACCAGGCCCTTTCCTGCATGGAGGAGGTCTCTGCTGTGGCCAGTGAGGATTCTCGCGAGGGTGCTTCTCTTCGTGTGTGGATTCCACTGGATCACCATCAAAGGCAAGCCGGCTCCTCGCGAGAGAGCTCCGATTCTGGTCTCCAACCACGTCACGTTCGTGGACCCCGTTTTCATCTTCTACAAGCATTTGCCCGTGATCGTGACGGCGGAGGAGAATCTCAAGTACCCGGTCATTGGCGCGATCATCAGTGCCATGCAAGTCATTGCCATCAACCGGGGCTCGCCAGACTCGCGCAGGAACGCGGCCGGAGAGATCAAGCGGCGAGCTATGTGTAACGACTGGAGCACCGTGATGATCTTCCCAGAGGCGACCACCACTAATGGTAAGTCGCTGGTTTCTTTCAAGACTGGAGCGTTTACGCCCGGCTACCCGATCCAACCGATGGTGGTACGCTATCCTCAAGTTCACATGGATCCATCGTGGGTAGCACAGGGCCCGTCTATATACTTCCTCATCTTCAAGCTTATGATCCAGTTCCACAACTACATGGTGGTGGAGTACCTCCCGGTGATCGAGCCGAGCTGGAAGGAGCAGTGCAACCCGAGGCTCTTCACGGAGAGAACCCGGATGACAATGGCCAGCATTCTCAACGTGATGGTGTCGGAGCACAGTTATGAGGACCTGAGCCTGGTGTCGGACGCACAGAAGGCCAAAGACTACTCCACCATTCCGGTGATCGAGTTTGGCAGGTTTGAGAGGCTCTACAGGTTGACGATGAAGGAGGCCAAGGCTTACTACGCCAAGTTCAAGCTCTTGGATCCGGCCGCGACCAACAGGGTGACTTACGAGACGTTTGTCAAGGTGCTGGGGCTGCCCGATTGCCAGCCGGTCCAGCAAGTGTTCTCGCTGTTTGACGGCTTAGGGAGGGGCTACTTCAACTTCCGGCAGTATGTCAACGGGCTGGCATTCATATCAAGGTTTGAAAAGCTCCGTGAGACAATCGACGCGGCGTACGGGCTCTGCGACCAGGACAACGATGGCATCTTGAGCTTTGAGGACGTTTTCAGCAGCCTTAAGGACTTGATTCCCAGCATCAGTGGGAGGCAAATACAGGAGGTGTGGAAGAAGCTGAGCAAAGGAATGGAGCGGGTGAGCCGTGACGAATTTGTAGAGGCTCTCCAACGTGATCCCGAGTACCTGGCGGTGTTTCTCGCTGCAAGGACGGATCTACTTACTACGAAGTCCGCCGCCGCCGCCGCCGCCTCCTCCGCTGCCTCTACACTTCCTGATGGCTTCGTGAACGGGTCACTCCGCTCAAGCTGATTTGCCTCGATCATCAGTCGGGGGTGTATATACGTAGGTGGAAGGAAGACATACAACATACACGCGTTTGTTAATCACGTAGCGAGGTACGTGGTTCCTAAGCGCGTCTAAGTATCGGTTTTTGTTGATTCTGTCCAGCGTAAAAATTTCTACATAGGTAGGGAGACGCGCGAATAAAAAGCGCGACTTCGCTGTAAGCTTCCTACTTGCTAGAAATCGAGACAAGTTCTTCCCTTGGTTACGTTAGATCCCATCGCTTACGCACGACGGGTCACTGTTGTAGCTGCTCATCGCTCGGGGTACGTTGCCTGCTTGAGCAGTGGTGGTAGCAGTAGTAGTGGTAGCGGCAGTGGGGGTAGCAGTAGTGATCGCAGGGACGTCGCCGCAGGGCCGGTGATCATCCGAGGAGCTGCTAGCTTGCTTTTGCTGCTGGTGGAGTGGAATGGAGTTTAGCCACTCCATATGTTCTTGGTTCATCTGGAGGATCTCGGACGAGGAGAGGATTCGTATCGACTTGACGCAGCCGATGAATTCACTGCAGCGATGTCAACGTTAGCAACGCCTCAAGAGTGAAAGGAAGGAAGAACTTACTCCCAAGGATCATCGCCCAGTAGCAGCATGTCATTCTCGTTGTCGATGAAGACGAGCTGCCAACCCGACTTGTGATCGTGCTCCAGGCCGAACATTCGCGTGAGCTCGTTGCGAAGCTCGTGGTAGTTTTTGAAGCGGGTGATGTCGAGCGATCTCCCGACCGATCCGACCTTGTGGACCTGCAAGCAAGTGTTACTCGATCGATCGTCCCATCGAAGTGTTTCAAGTGGAAGGAGGCAAACCTTGGTGAAAGTTCTCACTGGCGGGGGATAGACTTGTTGCGGCCAGCTTGGTTGGGGGACTCCATTCTCTTCGGCGGCATGGAGGAGAGCTATGTCGGCTTGAGCTCCGGAGAAATCCTTTGGCTTGGAGAAAGGCGGGGGAGCGTAAGATGGCGGGACTTGGCCATCTATGTTGACGCCAAAGAGGACGTGACTTCTGGGATCGTTGTCTTGATCCAGAGCTTGCTGTGATGCCGACGGCGGTAGAAGCGATGCATCCACCGGAATGCTCGCGTCACCTTCTCGCAGGGATGGCATCCAGTTGGTCTGGTGATCCAAACTCGAGCAAGTCAACATCCCTGCTTGCTGCTGATGGTGTTGCTGCTTTGGGAGTGATGCTGGAGCCGAGCCCTGGAGCATCGAAGTATACGAGACGCCGTCCTCGATGATGAAGGGCGGGTATGAGTTGCTGTTTCGATTCACCTCTTGATCCGGAGGGGTCTTGAGAGCAGCTGGGATGTATGGAGCATGCATGCTCGCTGCTTCCGGGACGTTTGGAGGCAGGTGCATCATCTGCTGGGCCTGTTGCTGCTGCTGCTGGAGTAGCGGTGGCATCGACTGGTTGAATTGCATCGGCTGGAAGGCTTGCGGACTTTGCATGAGCTGCTTTGGAGTAGCATCAATGGTCCGCATTTCTTGGAGGATGGAGCTGTAGTAACCAGGTTGGATGACAGGAGGCGGTGGAGTTACTGCCGCGGAGCCCCCGGCTTTTTGCTGGAGTTGGAGCCAGTGATCCATCCCACTGAGCCCAGGAAAGTTCATATTTTGCATGCTAAACTTGCCTTCTTCTCCTCTGGCCCAGATCGAGGGAGCCTTCATCTGGAGCTCCTCCTCTGCGAGAGAGAGAGAGAGAGTATTAAGCACACCGGAGAAAGCTCTCTCACTTACCAGTACCTCTCGGACGCTTGGACCTCAACAAAAACGAAGAGTTGCAGAGAAGAAAAGGTACTGTCAGTGGCTCAATCTCCCATGCTGACACTCTGCGTTGCTTCTGTCCAGCGGTAGATTCGTCCCAGCCGACCTGAGAGGACAAAGAAAAGTGAGAAGACTCGGCTTGCTTTGGTAAAGCTCTCACCTTGAGAGATCTCCAGTGGGAGTTTGGCCATCTTACGGGATCCAAATCTCCTATACCAGTGATTGTTCCCATGTACCTGTGGATCAAACGGGTAAATAGATCTATACTTTTTGTTTCTCTACTGTTGCTACCTCCTTGTGCTTGAGTCCTCGGTTTCCATCTCCATTCTAAATCGCATTCCTACAGTCAGTTGCGGAGGATGCAGTGCTTTCTGATACTTCGCCAGTGGAATCACAAACTCCGAGGGGCTCGCCCTGCGAAGAACGCATCAGCCAGCTCCAAAACAGGAAGAGAACAAAGCTACCTCGGATTATAGAAGATCGTGAAGCGGCTGTTGGTGGATGCTGCGTGAGCAGCCGCGGCAAGAACACCGATGAGCATGCTGTCGCTCGACAATAGAGATGTCGGGAGATTCGTTTGCTGCCGGTTTGCCCGTCGAATTCCCAGCATGTGTTGTCCCTGCTCGTCCCTGCAAGAAAATCTCAAGCTCTATAAAATGGAACGAGTTTTTTCTACCTCAAGAACAGCACCGTGTCGCCAGCTTGAAGCCGCTTAGCGCTGACGAAAACGCTCCACCCGGTCGTGAGCAAGTGCCTTCGAGGCTGGCCTGCGCGTAAAAGTTGGAACTTTGCAATTCTACGTCTGTGATAGGCACATACCTCGATAGATATGGCGGAAATGCCACTCGTTGTTGTGTAAGTCTCTGGCAACGAGCTCTTGAGCTGGAGGTGTCTTGGTAAAATCCTGGACAGGAAAAATCCCATTGATCAGATGATACGAGAAGCTTAGAACTTCTTACAAGAGGGGGGAAAACTTTCTCCGCTGCTCTGCGGGGAATGGAAAAACCACCGTGAGTGCTCGTATCACTCGCTGTTAACGTCTTGGAGAAAGAAACGATGGTTTGCTTCGTCTGGATTCCAAAGTCCGGCAAAAGAAACGGGTCCTTCAGCAGCTGCAAGACGAAAACCAAGAGTTTTCACGCAATTATCGGAAGAACTGGGTGCGATTACCGCAGTCTGTGAGAAGGGCTGCAGCGTCATCTGCGCGAAAACCTCGTCGTTTTCTTGATCGGCCTACACGAAAAAGTCTCACAAGTCAGTGTTTTTCTCAAGTTTGAATTCTCGTTGTCTGCCTTACATGGAGAGTGATGTTGTGAAGAATACAAAAGAGCTGAGGTGGGAGATTCGGATAGCTGGGAACTTCGAAATCAGCCTCCTTGTGCGTGGAAGCTATCACCTGGTACGAGAAAAGAAAAAGGTTTCTTTTTGTCTTTTGAGAGTTCCTACGTATGTTGATTGATACTCACTTGTTCGCTGTGACCTTGTGGGAAGTAGACAACTTGGCTACCAATCGCTGGCAAAGTGATGAGAGGTCCCGCGCATTCAAGCCACAATGCCTGGTTTATAGCCTTCTTGTCACCTCCTGCCAGAGAAGAAACATGAGACATAGGACCTGAAACTTCGCTCCGGACAAGACAACAAAGTTGACTTTGATCGAACTTCGATCACTCTCGTGGAAACCATGTCGCCTAAACTTCTATCCATCTCTCGGATCACTCACGCAAAAACGCTCTCCAAGTCCAAGGGCATTCGAAACAAGCAAAGAGAAAAGAGGGAAGCTTACCTTCCATCTCGGTGTTCATCCTCGTCCTAGTGCTAGCGGCCCCTCCTCAGATGCAGAGAGTCTTCCACCGACGCCATTGTCACACGCAAAAGCCCCCGTTCTTCCTTCACTCCTCTCCAGGGAAGAAACGAAACCACTGTTCACAAACCCCTGCTACAACCCCACAAGAGAAAAAAATTCCACTCCCAGCCTCCGGGAATGCCACAGACAGCGAGAACAGCAAACCCACCAGCAGCACTTGCGAGACAAAGAGTAAAACAAAGAACCCACAAACACTAGGACGAGTGAGAGAGTGAGTGAGAACTCCCAATAGTTGCCTTGCCGATCCAAATGCCGGCACAAACACCACACCGCGATCTCCCAAATCCAAACAAGGCAGCGCGCAAGCAAAAAGGAGCAAACAAAAGCCCAGTTAGCAGCAGACCAGCGCAGTGTTACCCTACACAACAGCAGCCGCCACACAGGAGCAAAAAAGAGGGAGAAAACAAATAAATGCTGCCGGCCATTTGGATGTGGGCACGTGGCAAATTGCCTGACGTGGCCGTGACGGGGCCGGTGACGTGGGCATGGATTGGCTTAACTAACGGGCAGGGGGTTTTGGTTTGGCGGAGTGGATTTGGAGGCAAACGATGTCAGCGGGGGGACAAGGGGGACAGGCAGGCAGGGGGTACTGTCGGCTCCTTGTCCCCCCGTGCTTCTCTCGATCCAACTAAAATAAAAATCATCGCTACTTGGAAATACTCTACTTGGACTGTCGGCTGCTCCTCACATTCATGAGAACGGATATTGCAAATCTTTCGAGATTTGAGGGATTGACCGAGGACGCGGCGTTTGATCGGGCAGGGCTCGATCTGATCCATGGCTTTTTTTTTGGATCGATGCGCTTGCACGAGAAACCAGGAACATTTTGGGGAAACTACAAAAAAATGGATGGCGCCAGCGTGTGAATCGATCGATGCCGAGGAAAGGGAAGTAAGTAGTATCTTATTATTCCATCGATGTGATTTCCGGACAGGAAAACTGGCGTTCGATCTTCGAGGAGGTGAAGAGTTTCATGGTTTTTCACATGATCCGGCCCTGACAGGAAGCATAAAAAACGATCACGACACAAAACATCATCACAACATCACGATCACCCAGACGATGAGGCGGTTTAGAAGCGGCGTGCTGCTTCGATTCACCCCTGATCCGGAGGGGTCTTGAGAGGATGCTCGCTGCTTCCGGGACGTTTGGAGGCAAGTCGATAATCTGCTGGGCCTGTTGTTGCTGCTGCTGGAGTAGCGGTGGCATCGACTGGTTGAATTGCATCGGCATCCCGAGCCCAGGAAAGTTCATATTTAAACTTGCCTTCTTCTCTTTCATCTGGAGATCCTCCTCTGCGAGAGAGCACGAGTATTCCTCCTCCGCGAGAGAGAGAGTAGTCCTCCTCTGCAGGAGCACCTCGAAGCGGCTGTTAGTCGACGCTGCGTGAGCAGCCGCGGCAAGAACACCGACGAGCGTGCTGTCGCTCGGAGATTCGTTTGCTGCCGGTTTGCACGTCGAATTCCCAGCATGTGTTGTCCCTGCTCGTCCCTGCAAGAAAATCTCAAGCTCCAGCCTGGAGGGCACTTGCTAACGACCGGGTGGAGCGTCTTTGTCAGTTTTAAGCGGCTTCAAGCTGGCGACACTGTGCTGTTCTTGAGGTGAAAAATACTCTTTCCATTTTGTAGCCTGCGGGTAAAAGCTGGAACTTTGCATTTTGCTGTGTGACGGGCACATACCTCGATAGATATGGCGGAAACGCCACTCGATGTTGTGTAAGTCTCTGGCAACGAGCTCTTGAGCTGGAGGTGTCTGGGTAAAATCCTGGACACGAGAAATCTCGTTCATCAGATGAAACGAAGAAAAACAAAAGAAACTTTTCTTACAAGAGGGGGCGGGGGGAACTTTCTCCGCTGCTCTGCAAGGAATGGCAAAACCACCATGAGTGCTCGTATCACTCACTGTTAGTGTCCTGGAGAAAGAAACAATGGTTTGCTTCGTTTGGATTCCAAAGTCCGGCAAAAGAAACGGGTCCTGCAAGAAGAAAACCAAGAGTTTCATCGGAAGCGATTACCGCAGTCTGTGAGAAGGGCTGCAGCGTCATCTGCGCGAATACCTCGTCGTTTTCTTGATCGGCCTACACACAAGTCAGTTTTTTCTGAAGTTTGCGTTCTCGTTGTCTGCCTTACATGGAGGTGGGAGATTGGGATATCGAAATCAGCCTCCTTCTGCGTGGAAGCTACCACCTGGTACGAGAAAAAAAAAGGTTTTTTTCGTTTTCTGAGAGTTCCTACGTATGTTGACTTGTTCGGTGTGACCTTGTGGGAAGTAGACAACTTGGCTACCAATCGCTGGCAAAGTGATGAGAGGTCCCGGGCATTCAAGCCACAATGCCTGGTTTATAGCTTTCTTGTCACCTCCTGCCAGGGAAGAAACATGAGACATAGGGCCTGAAACTTCGCCCCGGACAATCGATCGCTCTCGCGGAACCCAAGTCGCCTAGGATCACTCACGTAAAAACGCTCTCCAAGTCCACCAAAGGGGCACTGCGAGTGTCGAAGCTTACCTTCCATCTCGGCGTTCATCCTCGTCGTGCTGCTAGCCCCCCCCTCCTCAGATGCAAAGAGTCTTCCACGACCCCTTCTTCCCTTCTCTCCAGGGAAGAAACGAAACCACTGTTCACAAACCCCTGCTACAATCCCACAAGAGAATAAAATTCGACTCCCAGCCTCCGGGAATGCCAGCAGCGCTCACGAGACAAAGAGTAGACTGAGAGTTGCCTTACCGATCCAAATGCCGGCATCATACCAAATCTGGATTTTCAAGCTGAAATCACAATGTAAGCTATATTTGCCAAATTCTGTTTGCTCCCCAGCGACAGCCATTCGATGGCCGAGATTCAAGTCTCAACGTGGGTCTGGCCAATTTGATCTTCAAGCTTGGGGATGCCGATGTGCCACCGGGCTTGAGAGAAGCCGTGGATGCCACGCTCGAGTTGCGGAGGGTCATCTCCTCCTTCAGGTACAGTTGCTTGCGGTGTGTGGAGGGTGGAGCTCTGTTCAAGACAATCGAAGCGTGGTACGTGGAGAAATACGTACCTAGTTTCAACCTGAAGGAGTACCCCAAGGTACGCACTGTGTTTTTTCTTGCTGTAGAGTTTAACTTGCTGCTATAGAGCCGAACCCATATGCACGGTACAAAGTTCAACATCCAAAGGCCGTGGAGGGGTGGTGGTCCTCAAAGCTGGATTTCTTGCTTAATGACATCCCGCGCCGCAAGCCATCGGAGTTGAAACTGCTGACAAAAACCACTGTAAGTGCAAGGGATCTGGAGCAGCTCCTGGTAGATCTGAGTGACGGGGGAAGGCTTGCTTCTCTTATTACGGTGTGACGTTATCTTACGCACGAGGAGAACGTCACATTGCCGTGTTAGACGTGCAGCTGTGGTTGGGCAACTCGGAGCTTCCTGTCGAACTTGTCGAGAGAAGCGGATCTTGTGAGCCTTCAGCATTCTCAATTCTTTTTGGTTGCTCATGTAATTTTCACAGACAAGGTGATCCGCAAGGGGGCCGCTCCAGCCATGCGGCAGCTGCATGGCCACCCTCCCTCCACCTTGCACGTCCTGCGGAGGCAGTGCAGCGGGCAACCACTTGGGCGTGCTCAGCCACTCGGAGATGAAGGTGCATTACATGACGCCAATGGATCTTGAGCCAGAGAGCCGCAGCTGTTACATGGCGAGGATGTCGAGATTGGGGGAGTGCTTCGTGGGCTCACACAAGAGTTCACCGGAAAAGGAGGCAGCAAGCCTGGCACGCATTGACGATGAGGACGAAGAGGAGGTCAAGGCAGACTTCCTCAAGTACAAGAAGCAGAGTGAAACATCTTTCATATTCAAGCTCCTGGCTCGCCGCATATACGACATCCATGTCTAGTCGGCCGGATGCAACCTTATTTCATGCTTGTGTGGTTTTTGTTGGAATCAAAAGAATAGTCCTCCAAAGATTGACCAGGAACTCTGCCAAAAAAAGAAACAAAGACAAGCAATCAATGAAACTTACTTGCTTGGATCATCATGATATTAAGTTTGCCCAGCTCTTTCTGGAGAATATCCTCGTGAATGGAAGCTGAAAACCACAACTCTCCCAAAAGCCCCACTCTCTTGACACCCTACCCCTAGGAAACTATATGGATCAAACAAAACCAGTGTATTGAGGAAGAAAAGCTGCACCAATGTTGTCCAAAGAAATATTCACTTGTTGTTAGAACAAGAAACAATGATAAACAGACTGAAGCACCTGCATTGATCTTCCTCCTGCCCTGGACAAGCACATACGATCGAACGCAACTCTTAGCAGCAAATCTGAGCAGCAAATGCCTTGCATCGGCATTTTCTAACATTCTACTGTGTCTAGTGCTGTTCACTCGGACGTAAGGCAGATATAGATGCTGTTTTTTCCACAAAGTTGGCGACCACTCTTTCTTTGTCTCAGCAGACAGAGCTGCCATCCCTCAGCAGTTGAAGTAGTCTCGGAGGCACCTTGTTCCCTTGAAGTCTACAGCAAGGAGCAGGAGGGAGTGGCGTGCCTATTCAAGCTTGGGGCTACAGTTGTGCTGCCGGGCTTGAGAGGAGCCGTGGATGCCATGCTCGATGCGGAGCATCTCAGTTGCTTGCAGTGTGTGGAGGGGCATGGAAACTACGTGGAATAAAAGTACGTGGAGGTGGCATATTTGTGGGTGCCTCCTACGGAGATGGCAGCGCCACCTCCGCCCCCTCCTCTTCCTCTTCGTCCTCCAGCACCGCCTTCCTTTGATCCAGTAGTGACTGTCTAAACTCACAGCTTCCGAATTCTCAATTTGGAAGAGGAAAATCAAGTATTACCTTGATGAACATGGACTGGGCGAATGATATTGAACCAGACCCTGCTGCTGGGCTGCATTGAATAGGAAGGCTTTAGGGAAATTTTTCCAAGCTTTGGATGCACACAACCTGCGCAATGTTTCCAGATGTACAAAAGAGATTTTCCTCCAGGAATTGATGGTTGAAGAGACTAGATCTCCGTGTCAAAAGATGAAGGGAGAGTCGAAAGGAGATATTCGCACTCTTCTTCTTCTTCCGTCTGTGCCTCAACAGCCATCAATTCGTCGAGGATCTCCTTAACGGCAGCAATGTGGGAGGTGGTCAGTCTCAGACATTGCCATCGTGAAGTGTTTGCGGCGAAGATAAACCCAATATGATAAAGTTTGTTGCTCATAGGTTGCTTTCAGTGTGCTCCAGATTTCACAAGCTTTTGTACATCTAGAAACATTGCACAGGTCGCATGCATCCAAAGCTTCGAAAAATTTCCCTAAAGCCTTCCTATTCAGTGCAGCCCATCGGTCGTGATCAATTTGTGCAGCAGCAGGATGGTTCAATATCATTCGCCATTATTTGCCACGCTCATTGAGGTAATACTTTCCTCTTTCAAATTGAGAATTCGGAAGCTGTGAGTTTAAGCGGAGCCAAATCTCCTATGACAGTCCTACTGGAGGTGGTGCTGGAGGATGAAGAGGAAGAGGAGGAAGAGGAGGGGGCAGAGGTGGCACTGCCATCTCCGTAGGAAGCATTCCTTAGTTTGCAACTACAACCCTAACTACCTGAGCTAGCAATCTCCTCATCCTAATGCGCCTAATGATGTATCTCGCTATTGCTTGTTGTGTGTGAATCTTTATTCATGAGATTTTTGGTCAATGTACAACCAAAAATGATGCGTCTTTGGCGTACTGGTGTCTGTCCGTACTTCTTACGGATTGACACCGTAACAATATTTGCTTTCTGGAAAGAGGGGATGGCGTAGAAGGTTAGTGTCGACAGCAAGTCGAGGTCAATGCTGCTACCTGGATGTTTGTTGTTTTGTGCAGGGAATTGCTTCTTTGTGTCAACAGTCCTCTTCTCACTCTCTCTAGGCCATGCCCTCAAGTCTTGCATGAGAGGATCGAGCAACGTGATGACGAGGAGCTCTTGGGAGCAGTGCTTGTGAGCTGTGACCTTGAAGGAGAAAACGTCGATGCCTCAACATCTCCTGGGCGTCTGCTCCTGAGAGTCTGCTTCAAAGCGCCCCAATCGATGGCACCATCTCCCCTTCTTCATCTCAGCTCTTCATCAGCCATTTCCACCGCCATCTCCACCAACAGCTATAAAATTCAAAAGTAATAACTGGCCATGCTTCTGCACCGAACCAAAAAATGACCATATCTTGGATCACCTGGCACTACAGTGAACAGGCCATGCATTCATACCGCAATTCTTCATACCAAGGAAGAGAATGCGACCATACCTTACAAGACACCTCGAGCTTTGTTATTTTACTGATGATTTTATTTAATGGCAATTACATCACTACTTTTAAGTACGGAAATAACGTAACGTTTGAGGTTGTTGTAGCCAAATCAGACCCCGATTTGCACATTTAAACTCATTTGCACAGAAGGAAGAAGCTCCGACTAGAAAGAGATTAATGTGTCCTCTGAAATGTTCCACGCCTTCGACCAGCATCCGAAACTGGTGGAGGCAATTCCACATCGGGATCATCATCTGCAAAATGAGGCGTCAGAAGGCGAAGGCGTGTAAGTTAGCAAGAGACAGGTTTGATACTTACCAGGAGCACGGCAGTTATCACACAACCACAACTCGCAAGTTTCCTCAGTAGCAGTGGTGCAGAGCCAGTGAAACCAGACGTTACAGTAAGTACAGCTTATCCACTTATCCTCCCTGCAGGTTTCAGCAAACTTGCACTCTGGACAGACGTCCTCGGCCGGCTTCTTTGAGTAGTGATTGCTCTTGAGCACCCGAAGTGCGGAATTGATATCCTTGAGATGGCTGGACAGCTGACCGAAAGACATGAAGACTTGAGTAACATGAGGTCCTTAACCACCCAAGTATCTGTCTCTGTAGGAGTGTACACCTCCGTAGTTTCGAGGTACATGCCAATGCAGGCAACTAGTTCCTTTCTCTAGCAAAACAGCTCGGTGAATCAGTTTTCCAAAACAGGCACTTACCGTATACCCTCCGCAAACGCTGAATTGAGGCGGAGCAGTCTCCTTTATAAGCTCTTTGCGCAGCTTGCTTTGTATGAATGCACAGAAGACGACGACGCACACCTGAGCAAGCGACTCCACAAAAGATCGAGCAGCAAATCTGATCTGATATCTTTGTCATCTAGCGAGTTGCCATCGTCGAATATAGAGGCTCTAAGGTAAACCTTTTACAGCTTCTTTCCCTCTTTGAGAAATTGGAGCAGACTGTCTGGCCTGTCGTAGTCGACACATTTCAGCACGTTGAGAGCCTCTTCATCACGAGCATAGGCTAGAATGAGCGCACACCATAAATTGTAAGATGGACCTCCCATGAACACTCGGGTGTTGATATACGCACCAGTAGCTTTTCTTTGCTTGCTGACATATAGGTAACCAGCTGGGGCTGCAACGCAGCCCCAGTGGTCCCAGTCATGAACCGAATATCAAGATTCCGGTTCGTGCTGTACACGCTAGGACCCTTCTCCACAGCTTGGAAAAACTTCAGTATGTCCACCGTAGTCTTCCGTCCCATGTATGAAAATGAGGTCATGTCTGATCAGCCAGTTAGCATTCGGAATGGTCGGGACTAACCTTGGCACTGGCATTGTCTTTGGAGACATCTTATCAAGAGATGATAGAAGAAAAGCTCGGGAGCATCAATACCCAGATAGATCTGCTGGCGCCGGACATTCTCAGCCAATTGTGCCAGAATTGCTAGAATTGCTTGAATCAAATCTCTGAAATCACTAGAATCCTAATTTCCATTTTAGGGCAAAAATTTCAAGTGTCGCGGACTGGGCGATTTGCGAGGCCTCAGCAAGCTGCTCCACACTCAATCGAAAGCAGAGGCCGACTGACTGGAGAGTGTCACCCTTGTATAGCTCGGTACGCATGCAGCTCCTATAGGCTATAGCCCTCTTGGTCGGATTTGATGTAGGCTTGCTGGGCTGGGCATTTGTGGATGGATGGATCGCTCCATAGCAGTAGGAGAACAGCAAAGTGGTGGAGATGCAGTGGCGATGGCGATAGCCGCAGCAGCATCGGAAATCTAGCCCCTGCGAGCGCGATTGCCATTTTTTTTGCCAAACGGAATCACCGAACATAGCTGTCTGACCGCGTTCGGCAGCGGTCGGGATTCCGGCCGAATGCGGTTGGGACCAACCATCAGCGCAGAAGCTTGAGCCTTCACCTCCCCAAATGGATCTACTCTGCCCCTTTTCCTGCTAACTGCAGAACAAGCGCTAATGCTGGATCAACATAAATTGACATACCGAGTGACAGTAGATCAGATTTGGTCGCAGCATCGGCAGGGAGGAAATAGTCCAATCGGGTTGACTCTGTAAGCTGGGGCAATGCATCAATGATGGTACCAGCTGTCTCATTGTCGAACAAATCCAGGACCTTAACCCTTGCGCTATTCCAGCTGAGCTTCTCTGAAAGACACCAATCTTCGCTCCAGCCGCCCTAATGTCCAAACCCTAAACTGCTTTTAGATTCTATAGTAATACTATTATCTAACAAAGAGCCGCAATGATTTACCATTCTTGTTTCCAGCAACAATACCACAGTCCAGATCTCAAGATGACACCACCCATTCCAGAATCACACATCTATCTTCACATCTATCTTTGGTCTCTATCCATTACATAACTTCCTAAATAAAAAATGTAGCAGAGCATAGTCCTAGGAATGCATGCACATTAGTGGGCCTTTCCCATTCTTTAACTGCATGCACTTTCTCTTAGTCCACCTTCAATCCTTCTTTGCCCACCACATGTTCAAGGAATTTGGTTTATCGGCTAGTAAACCTATATTTACTACCCTTTGCATATAGCTTGTGTTCTCAGAGCTTCATTAGATGCTCCATATGTTGATCTAGTGTTTCACTATACACTAATATGTCATCAATATAGACCACCACAAAGTCATGGTAGGTAAACTTATTAGTGTGGAGAAATGGCTTCAAAAGGCATCATTAAGAATTTCCTATAGTGTGTTTAATAAGTTGTCTTCTCTACATCCCCTTCTACAATTTGTATTTGATGATAACCAGATCACAAATCAATATGAGAAATACTTCATCCTCTATCCATGCTAGAGGGTATTTGTTCTTTTTAGTGTGCTTATTCTATCATCTTTCTTTTTCACAAACAACACTAGTGCTTTATAAGGAGATTTAATTGGTTGAATATATTCCTAATCCTCAAGTTGAGACTTTAGCTCACCCAGCTCTTTTGCATTGAAATGATATGGCAGACCTACCATTACTGGTGCTCCATCTGATTTTGTGTTCGAAAACTCTTGCTGGTGGTCCAGCATAATGTCTTTAAACCTTTCTTAGATGGCTATTGGCATTCCTGATTGCTCCTCTTTCACATCAGGATTTGTAACCAGGTACAAGAGCAAAGCTTTGGTTCCCTTAGTCAATTGTCGTCATGAGGAGATGATATTAGGCTTGTATCAAAAGCCCTCTCTTTCCTGACATATAGATACTGTTGAGAATGTTCCCCAGCCAAGTTGTCAAGCACTATGAGATTTTTATGTCATCCATGTAGTGCTATGACATATTGATGGAACCATTCCATTTGAAAGACTACATACACCCTTCCATTTCCAGTACTGTGAAATCCATCCTCACTTTCAGTTGCTCACACTGCATTATGATTTGAATGTGTGCTTAGAGTTCTGCAGTGTGGATGATTGATGAGACTTAGTGTTGCTCATCTTGCCCTTCTTGATTGCTTTCTAAATCCCTGACTTTCCGGTTTTGACCATTTGCCTTTAAAGCTTTGCTTCCCATACAAAGCTTTACTACTTTGTGTGAACTACTTTCCGCAAATAGGGGGTTTTGATGCAAGCATTTGTTGAAATGGACCTTTACTGCTGCAGCAAGTGCAACCTTATATGACTCAGCACATGATTTCACTACGCACCCAGCTTTGAAGACCTTCTATCACTAGGAGCCCCATTTCAAAACTGTTACCAGAAATTATTTTAAATATAGTTTTAAAATGTAAAACTATAAGGTTTGTAAATACATAAATACATTTATTACCCTAGTTAGGTAATACACTAATTATAGTACTATGGCATATGGATCGTCCATTTGGGATTGCATCCATTCTTGTATATAAGCAAGGGCTTAAACCCCAATTAATATACCTATTCCTATATCCTGAGCATTCACATTGGTGGAGGTGAGGCACATTGCAATTTATGCATGAAAAGCAAAGTTTTTTGGCAATGCTTTGCTTTAGTGTTCAGGATTGTGCTTTTTTATTCTTATTTCTTTATTCTCTTTAAGATCTAGATTTGTATTAGCTTTTTGCAAGATTTAAAATTCTAGCTATTGTTGTGCTTAGATTTGCTTTTTCTTCTGATCTTCATTGCATTATCTTCTTCTACCATACCACGTCGTTATCGATCAAAGAGTATGTCATTTGAGGTTGCTAATGCTGCTCTGTTAGATCAAACTTTTGGTGTTGTGAGGTGTGATCATATTGGTGTTGTGCCTATCTTTGGTGTGTTTCCGTTTCCAACTTTTGTGAGACATGATTACATGGCTTGTCCTGTTCTTGGTGTTTTGCCATCTTTTGTTAATGTGGAGTGTGCTCATGATATTGATTGGCAAGTTATAGATGATGTAGTCCAATTCTTAGAGAATGTTCGAAGATCAAGTTTATGGGAAAATGATGTGTACAAGCTCGAGTAGATTTTAGAGTGTGATGATGATTTGGAGATGAAGTGGAGATTTCACATGGTAAGTATCAATATTTCAATTTGCCATCTAATCCTTTTTCTTTCCTTTTTACTCTTTCCCAACTTTTTCTTATTCTTGGCATAAGCCACCTTCTCATATTCTTAGTATTTCTTCCTCATCTGTAGTGTTTTTTCTTTTGGCACATCGATCATTTATGACTCTCATGATTCTCATTCTCAATCTAGTGTTGAGTTGAGTGTTTTCTGTCCTCCTCATACTAATATGGATGTTAAGTGTATCTATGAAGTTGAGAATTTTGCTTTTGTTTCGTTGGCAGAGTCTTTAATCAATTCTAGTGTTGAGTATTCCTTTGTTCCAAGGGTTGAGTCACTTTGGCTAGAGTTTTAAGTTGAATGCATGTCCCCACTTGTGAGTGCCACTGAGAGCCTTTACTTTATTGTTGCTGCTGAGGACTCTTCAAACTTTTTTTTTTTCGAAGGAGAGGGTAGAGGAGATGGATGGGAGTCCGGCCCTGATAATGGAGTGAGGATGAGTAAATACAGTAATGGAGCGAGGACGAATGATATAAATTGTGGAGTGAGGACGAATGACATAGATTGTGGAGTGAGGACGAGTATAATAAATCTGAATGGAACATCTGGCCCCGACGTAGTGAGGCCAAACAAATGTGATAGTGGAGTAAGGCCGAATATAGATGGCGTAATGAGGACGAGCGCAACAAGTCCAAATGAAGCCAATGCAAGTCCGAATGAAGCCAGTGCTTCAAAACTTTTTTTCTTTCGAGGAGGGGATAAAGAGAATGTGGAGGACGAATGAAGTGAGTCTGACCTCCCTGGTTCAAAGTTATGGTTAGATAGTTGGTTTGAACATTTAGGAGCTACATACAGAGTTGCAACTAGTTTATCAAGATTCCATAGTTAGCTAATGTTTATACTATGGCTTTAGATTTTATTTCAGTCATGGTTATCAGGAACTTTATTGGTGATTTTGTGGAAGCTTCAGATTTTTGTGGTAGTTTATAATCGCTCAGCAAAAGCTCTAGATGTTCCACTTGACTTATTATCATCACCCTTTTATCTTCCAGAGGGGAGGATGGTGTAAGGTTTATAAATACATATATATATATATATATATGTATTACCCAAGCTAGGTAATACACTAATTATAGTACTATAGTATATGGACTATCCATTTGGGACTGAATTTGATCCATCCATTCTTGTATATAAATAAGGGCTTAAACCCTAATTAATATACCTATTCCTATATTCTAAGCACTCACAAAACTAATAATTTTTCTATTGCTATTCCCACAATTCACCACTTGTAAGACCATCATTTCCAACATGCATTAAGATAGGGACTCTTGATTGTATGATATGAATATGAGCAATGAGTCACACTTTGTTGCAAATCATTTCTCGAAGAAGAGAAATGATTTACATATTTGATACTTTGTCCTTGATAACTCTTTTTTTGAACGTAACTTGACTAAATTTCACTATAGGGATTAGTCTATTTATTCAAGTAATCATTGCCACACTATTTCATAAACTTTTCTTGGATTGGACTGTAGGTAGTGCAAACACAAACTTCTTGATTAATCCACTTATAATCGTGCCTAGGAAGGATCTACTAATGTTGTGCTAAATAGCTATAGATTAGCCTATTTGCCACTCATAACAAACCCAAGGAGGTTTACTTTCACCCACGGTACATGGAACAATTTATAAACCATTGATAAGCTAATATTAATCTTGTCAACTCAAGTGTAACCTTGAGTTACTAATGTGCCTCACTCACGAGCCCAAGCGCAAACTCATGCAAACAAAACATCTCAATCCATTTTATGAGTTCAAGCACAAACTCACATAATATGGTACAAAAGGTAACTAAAATCTATACCTAAGGAATGAATGTGAAGTTTTTGCACCAAAACGTGTATCCACTCAGATCATTATTTTCATCTTTGCATATATAACGACATTAGCTACCTAATCTCAATAGATAGTACTCACTAAGACTCATCCTTTGATACCAAATGTAGCACATATGGTTTTCACCCTTTATTCTAGAGTGATTTACTATGGGATAACCATGAACTAGAATCTAAACCCTTTATATACCATGTATCACATGCCATGTGCCATATGCCATGTGTCACATGCCATATGCCACATGCCATATGTCCAAGGACAATGGAATAAAACTTGAGTTTAAGGGCCTTAGGCCACTAAATGAAGGAATAGAGTCAAACTCTTAAGTATAGAGTTAAGGATTGAAAGAAGTGAAGTATGGAACAATTTCCAAATATACAACTTAAGGAGTGAAGGGAAAAAAGTATGGAGTGATATTAGAACAATCTTAGAGGTTTTAGCACTCTAATGCTAGAATTAGTATGCAAAATAGAGCCAAATAGAGTTTGGTGCTATTTTAGTATACCAGTGGTATAATGCAAGGATATAGTTACTCCACCAACTAATATGCTTTGGGCTTTCGCCCTTAGTCACCTTTAGTACCAAAAGTTAGTCTTTGAGAATAATGAAAACTTACTAAATATGGAATGGAATTTTAATATAAAATGAATACCATTATATTCAGAACAATCTCTACATTCTGTTGATATGCTAAATTAGCAAATCTAGATATTTTCCATAAATAGCTAATGGAACTAAACAAAACCAATACAAGGGGCATGATACCGAGAGTATTTTGGCGGACACAGTAAGCTATCACATATCCAATATTAAGGGTTCCTAACACTAGCAAGTGCAAGGTAACGAATGAGTTTCTCTAACCAGGTTAAATATGCTTGACTAATAAAATTTACAAATTCCATCCTTATACTCATTTGATCAAGTGCACATGCGAAGATTAGTTTCTCAATTAGCTTGAGCGGAGATTGAAAAAAGGTTCAACAATACCGACCTCCTACCTTTGTGGCAATAAAGAAAGAATATCGCCGATAGATAACTTTTGGTACCTACAGTCACATTCGTGACATACACTAAACTATTATTTTGGACATAATAGGAGCATTTTTATCAATAATGATAATGATTATCACATTCCCGGATAAGTAATAAAGACTAGGACCAAGGTTTTGAAACCATGATCTAGATACAAAATCAAAGTCACTTGGTTTGACATAAAGAAAGTCAGCAAACCAACATGCGTGACTTTATATCAAGGTCTTGTATAAAGTTAAGAATAAATAAAAGATACTATAGAATATTTTTCATTACTTTTGTATTCATATGTGTGTATATAGGGATGAATTCTTCTTGCCCTTCTCTTCTTACTCATTTATCAAAAAGATTGTCCCATATTGGAAACAAGCCAAAGTTTCCTCACCATCAAATGCTCTTACCAAGCTCCTCTTCCTCTCTTAGCTAGGCACAGAAAGAAGCTTGAAGTGGTAATCATGCAATCTCAACATCCCTAGTCCTGTCCACAATACTGATTGATGTGTTGTGTGTGCTATGCCAAGGTGTCAACAACATGTGCTCTAGTTGGATTTGCAGGAAATATGATGACAACACATATTTAGTAATCCAAACCAATCATGACTGACAGATAATGGTTTCATTCAGTCCCAAGTCAGATAAGGTGACAAAGTTGATCCTTGGATCATATCCTAGATGCCTCTAGTAGAGTACCATATAACTATGACTTGCTTACAATCATCTTATTACTATTGACTACTGTGTCAAGAAAAGCAAAGTATGTAAAAGGATGAGGTAGAGAACTTGCCATCTTGGACTCCCTCTTAAATCAGTAACTTAACAATGAATAGTTTCTGTGGGAAAACACAAACTATCTTGAAAAACTAGCATCCATAAGAAATTTAAAAACTCCTATTTAAAATTGATGTTATAAATTTGGATAGTGGTGAAGTGCTAAACTATTTTAGCTAGGCTTGCTATTAAAGACTTGGGTTATAATGCTTAATTCTTTTCTGAGGAATCTTGCTATTGTTCTTTGAGTAGTTTGGTGTAAGATTAGTTTTGAGTTTGGCCAAAAAGAGTGTCATATGAGCTTGTCTATGTTGTGAACAAAGTTGATGATGTTTAGTGTTGTAAATTTCTATTGGTGGGGTGTGGCATTTATGCTGAATTTTATCAAATAAAGTTGGCATTTAATACTCACATAAACATTTAAAGTAATAATTTAGGCTTACTCATGGTATTACTCAATTGATAATCAAATCATTATGATTTCCATGTATGTGATCATGAGCAATATGTTATAAAGTTGCTTAGATAGATAATGATCAACTCCAAAGTGGTTGATATGAAATTAGTCTACTTGCAAATAATAACATTGAAGTAGATTTGACTTAGTTCTTAATGGTGATCCATTATGCTAAGCTTGAGTTGGTACTTTGGTCCTTGGGGATTTGCCTATTAGGTGTTAAAAAGGGTTATAGCATTTATTTGTTATGGCTTATTGATTTATTTGTTAGCACTTGGAGTAGATTGTTGGATGGAAAACGTGTGAAGTTGAAGTATTAACTTTATTAGCACTTGTGCTAGTGGGGGTGGCATTGTTATATTATGTGATGAGGAACTTTTCTTAAAGTTTGATTTTCCATGTCATTTTTCTTGTTAGTGTTTTAGCTTTATATTGGATTTTGAAGGTGATTGAAGAAGAGTGTTAATGCAATATGGATATCTAAGGATATAGTCTTCATAATCAAGTTTTGGATATTCATTTTGCATTTTGTGGATGTTGATGTTGTATGCTAAAAATATAGGCAAAATGTTGGGTTATGGAAATTTATGTTGAGGTGAACATATATGAAGTTGTTGGTATGAAGAAATTGGTTAAGTCTTGAGAATTTATATTCCTAGCCTGAGGAAAATTTTCTATAAATGTTTTTAGATTTTTCCAATAGCTGATCTATTGATCATTTTGCCCAAAAATTATTTCATTTTGTAAGTCAATACAAATTAGTGAAAGGGTTAAAGTTAATTTTGGTTAGCTTAGACCCTAGTAGGTAGTTTGTATGATGTGGCCTAAAAGGGGTGTTAACTTTTTGGGGATAAGGCAGTTAAATTGGATAGAATCTGGAATTAGTGTAAGAAAATGGCAGTTGCACTTTTCTAGAAAGGTGACCCTTGTGTTTTTCTTTTATAGTATTGTGCTTGGTGGTAAGTTGCATTTTGCATTTTGTTAAAACTCTATATAAAAGTAGTGAGCTCTTACTAATTTTGACTTGGTTTTGGTGGTCTTTCATCTTGGTTGAGGATAACTTAATTGTTTAAGGTTGAGGTGTTAGTACCCATACTATAGTTTTATCTATGAGGAAGTTGTGTACCATATGAGTACATCTCATAGTTTTCACTTTAGTTTCAATTGAATGTTGATCAAGTATAGCTAGCCTCTTCAAGGCATGCTCATAGCTGTTGGCTAGATATATTAGTGAGCTTATTGTTATATGATTGGATTTGAGTAGTCATTTAGTTTGTGTTTGTCCATGTTCTTATATCTTGTACTTGGGTGTTATCTTTTTGTTAGGCAAGTATATAATTTGATAATGTGAGTTTAATGTTTAGGTTTTGTGAAGGCAAGTTAAAAAATGGTTGTTGATTGATTTGTGAGTAGTAATTGCTTGTAGACTTTATTAAAGACTTTTGACACTTGTTTTACTCAATGAAAATTTATCAGCAATGGGCTTCTTTACCAGATGGTGTTACGGAGGATCATGTCATTAAACTTATATAGTTTCCCCATATTGGTGTATCGACTCTACCTTTGGTGATATCATTTAGTTACATTTAGTCCGTATTAAGGATTACATTGAGTCTTGGACATGATGAATCACTCCTTGATGATGTGTTATTTGTAACTGAGATTTGTTAAAGATTTAGTTTCGGATACTAAATAAGGTAACTTTGACTTTGGTTAGCTTGGTTGCTAAAAAGTTTTGAGTGGTGATTCACTCTTACTTTCTACTAGCTTTGTTCTAATGTTAATGGTATTAAAGTAATGCTTTATTGGTGACATTGTTGATATTAAGATTGGAAACCTTGACATTTGTGAGTGAACATAGCTACTATGGTGCTTTGCCCATAGAACTTCTTAAAACATGACACCATGCTCCACTTCCTTCACTCCTTGGCTCTATTAGAAGTTTGGCTCTATTTATTCAGTGGCTCAAGACCTTATAACTTGAGTTGGACTCCACTATCCTTGGATATGTGGCATATAGAGGGTTCATATTCCACTTCGTGATTATTCTATGATAAATCATTATAGGATAAAGTGTAAAAACCATGTGTGCTACAATATAACAGAAACGAAGAAATGAATAATATGCCAAAAAACACTAACAACTTTACTTGATAAAAATTTCTATGATATTTATAATTTATATATTAATTCATATAAAAAACTCTACTTGCTTATATATCTTGCAATCCTCCCATATAAGAAGAGTAAAGTATGTTTTTGTGGTGAATCCCCACTAGGAATTTATGGAAGTTGTTCGTGAATAATAATAGAAATCAAAATCTTTCAAAAGACTCAAAAGTAATATCATATAAAAAATCAAGTCTATGTATATATCCAAAACTAAAAGATAATTTTGACAAGAGAATGCCTATATATTTATGATATGCTCTACCACTATAATGGGGTCTATATTTCCCTACATTCTATTTCACTAAAAAGTTGGCACAAGTGTAAAAAGAATATATATATAGTCAAGTAGGTTTTTATCAAAATGATAAATAATTTAGCATATTGTAGTGCATCTTATTTCTCTCCCCTTAAACCAACTAAAAAGGGGCAATTTCTTGATGAGAAAGTTGTAAGCAACCAAAAGGAACGACTTGAGAGACTGTAGCGCACGTGGTTTTGACCCTTTATCCTATGGTGATTTACCATAGGATAACACCACGAAGCGGAACCTAACCCTCTTTGTGCCACGTGACAGATGCCACGTGTCACATGCCACGTGTCCATGCCACGTGTCCACAGGACCCGAGGTTCAGGGCCTTGGGCCACTGAACGAAGGAACGGTGCCAAACTCCCAAGTATGGAGCCGAGGAGTGACAGAACCGAACCACGGAGCAACTCCCGAGCATGAAGCCCAAGGAGCGAAGGGACAGGAGCCCGGAGCGACTTGGAACAGTCCTAGAGTAACCAGCATCCCAATGCCAGGACCAGCACGCAAAACAAAACCAAACGGAGTCTGGCGCTATTTCAGCATACCGGTGGCCTAACGTGAGGATATGGGTACTCCACCAACTAGCATGGAATGGAACTTGGGCTTAGACCCAAGCCGGACGCAGAACAAGGACAGGCACGCAAGCGGGAGCTAGACTATGCCTCAGGTTGGTCGGCCATGCCCGACCTACCCACTATCCCTACTATACATTTGGAACCCCCCACAGCCCCCCCCCCCTTGAGGAACACACGCTTTGGGCTTTCACCCCAAGCCTCCCTTAGTATCAGGAGTTAGTCTCTAGGACAAGCTCGAAACTTACTAAATATGGAATGTCCCTAGATTGCGAATTTGGACATGGGACGAACACCATTGTGTTCAGGACGATCTCTACATTCCGTAGATATGCCAAATGAGCAAATCTGGACGCTTTCCATAAATAGCATTTGGGACCGAAACGAGACCAACACAAAGGGCATGATAGCGAGGGTGTTTGGCAAACACGGTAAGCTATCATCTAGCAATATTGAGGGACCAATCTCAATATCGCGGGGGTTCTTGATACTAGCAAGTGCAAGCCAATGACTCAAGTTTCTCAAACCAGGCCGAGTATGCTCAGCAAGAAACACATAGGGTTCCTACCTTATGTTTATCCAATCTAAGTTCATGGTCATTGACCAGTTTCTCAACTAGCTCAAGTGGGAAACTGATAACGGGTCCAGTAATACCGACCTCCTGCCATCGTGGCAGTAAGGTAAGAGTGTCCGTAAGGACTGGTCGACAGGTAACTTTCGATACCCGAAGTCACATGCGCGACACTCTCCCCCCCTAGGGAAGATCGACGTCCTCGTCGATGCATACTCGAGTCTAGAATACCGCCAAGGAAACAACTCCAGAAAAAGTTCACGGTACTCACACTATGTGAGAAATGCACCAACTTAAATGAGTTAGGGGTAACCTCTTTGTCTAACGCGGATGCGCTACCAGCTCAGACACCTTCCGGCCGTCGCCGACAAGGAAATGACCAACGGAGTCAGCCACCCTTGCTGCTCTGGGAGTCACCCAGCTTACAAAAGTGTGATATGCCCTGCCCGCAGAGACATAGAGAGAGAAGCCAGAGGCCCCAACCCTCCTGAGCAAAGAAACCAAACCCGTCGGTATGGTTTAGATAGACTACTGTAAACAGGCAGGTAGAGTTGTTTACACGGTCACGCCCTTTTAACGGAATAAGGAACATCGACAGAGAAGCGGGTTATGTGACCAGTTGACAGTAGCTACCCCATGACTAGAGATTTCAACATGCACACGAAGTGCCGAAGCCAGTCTGCCTTTACTGGCCCAAACTCAAAGATCAATAGATGGACAATATCAAAGTCAGAGACAATGATATCTTAGAAGCTGAATTATCAGTGATTATATCTTAGATTAGAACACAAAAGTATTCCAAGTAAGTTATCATCTGATAAACTAGTAGTATAGTGCAGGAACCACCAAGATCATCATAATTGGAAAACATAGGATTCACTATCCAACAAAATTCAATAGCTAGTGTATCATCAAGAACACTTAATGATAAAACATAACTATCAAAGATAGCAGACAGTAAGCTAACAACTTACTAGAGATAACTCAAAGAACACAAAGTATCATTGACTGACAGGCACAATGCTCGCGAATGTATCACCCGAAGGAAATAACATCCCAACCTATCAGAACTAACTCGAGCAATAATCAACAGAACAGAATGAATGCGGTAAGACCAACAAACACCCATTCATGCCAACTATCACACTAGCCAATCCAAATAGATCCTAGCCAACAACACCAAGGAACTCAAGTTGCCTAAGCAAGTGTTAGCAACATCCTTTTGATGTCTCAAACCCAAGAGACCAATCCAGAGCAAATCACAAAGAACATGTGATATTGCAAAAAGCCACAAGCCATCAAAGAGAACAACTAACTATCACGAAAGATCATCAATCATCCCATCAATAAAGAGATGCATAATCATTGTCTAAGAAAGAATCCACTATCTCAAAGAGCAGCGAATCATTCTATATCAACAACAACCAAGCAAAACCCTTGACAAGGATAATCAACTATCTTAGATGATAATTAATCATCACCAATGATTGCCAGATGCAAATACTAACTTCATCGAAGCTAACAAGCCAAAATGCCCTCCCCAACAACTTCTAACAAATGGAACAATGAGCATAAAGCTCAAAGAACCAAAAGCTCGAAGAAGTCTATAGATAAGTCTTTCCTAACAATGATCACAAGTTTCGCATGAACTAACTTCAATGCTAAAGAAGAAATTATAGTTCAACCCACAATATCCTCCTCAACACATCCATAAGCTAAACTTCATAATGCCAAGCTAATGAAGAGCATGTCTGCATCAATCCAAAAGCTAAGCATAACGAAGCTATGCTGGACAAGTGATCACTAAACGATCCTCCATGAATCCATCCATAGCAAGACGTAACTCACTTCATAACAAGCACAAAAAGAATCATCAATGATCAATATATTTCAACTAAAATCCCATAAGGATTCAAATATTCCAATATTGATCACTAACTCTCCCATTTGTAGAGTTAGCATAGTCTATGACTAAATCACTTTTCAAGGAAAAGCCAAAGCTCAACCCCTACTAAATAACCTCGTCTAGAACACAACTAATTCAAACTTGCCATTCCGCTTGTTTGAACGTCAACACAGTTGCTAACTAGCAAATGCACGAATGCCAATAACACAAAGCCATAGCCAAATCATCAACACTATTTTCATCGAGACTAATGAAACGCAATATCAATCCTAAGGATAGACATCTCATCTCACTTGAATCTCAACGTCAATAATATCAATGACAAGGCATCACCTCAATGCCATCAACATCAGAACAAAGCTAAAAGAAAGCAAGAGTGAATCACCACTCAAAACTCTCTTGCAACCAAGCTAACCAAAGTCGAAGATACTTTAGTCAGTATCCGAGACTAGTTCTTCAACATTACTCAGGTATAGATAACACTTCCTCAAGGAGTGCATCACCACATCCAAGACTCAATGAAATCCAACACTATGAACTAAACGCAACCAAATGATACCAATAGAGGTAGAGTCGACATGCCAACATGGAAAACCCATGTAAGTCAAATGACACGATCCTCCGCAATACCATCCGGTAAAGTAAACCCATCACTGCTAAATCTTCATCAAGCGAAGCAAGTGTCCAAAGCCCTTGACAAAGTCTACAAGCAATCACTAGTTGCAAAGCAACCAACAATCACTTGTCTTGCCTTTCACAAAACCCAAACACTAAACTCTTGCCATCGAGTTATATACTTGTCCAACATGAACGTAATACCTCATGGACGAGATAAAGGTTCATAAACAAGCACAAACTAAATGACCACTCGAATCCAACTCAACCACAATAAGCTCACTAATGCATTTAGGCAATAGCTCTGAGTATGCCTTGAAGAGGCTAGCTATGCATGACCAACACTTAGCCGAAACTAAAGCGAAGACCATGAGATGGACTCATATTGGTACACAACCTCCTCATAGACAAAGCTACAGTATGGGTACCAACATCTCAAACTCAAACAACTAAGTTGAACATCACCATCCTCAGCCAAGGCGCAGGGACACCAAGACTAAGTTAAGATGAGTGAGAGCTCACTACTCTCATAGAGTCTAACGAAATGCAAGGTGCAACCTACCACCAAGCATAACGCTACAAAAGAAAGACACAAAAGTCACCTTTCTAGAAAAGTGCAACAGCCACTTTTCTACACTAACTCCAGACTCTATCCAACTCAATTGCTTTAGCCCCAAAAGTCGGCATCCCTTTCGGGCCGCATCATACAAACTACATACTAAGGTTTAAGCTAACCGAAGTCAACTCCAACCCCTTCACTTAGTTTGTATTGGCTTTCGAAAACGGAATGGTTTTCGAGCAAAGTGATAACAGATCAGCCATTGGAAAAGTCTAAGAAAATTTGTGGAAAAATTTTTCCATTCTAGAGAAAGAATGACTTTCAATCTAGGAATACAAACTTTCAAGACTCAACCAACTTCCTCCTACTAACAACTTCACATATGTTCACCTCAACACAAATTCTCATGACCCATAGTATGCTTAAGCCTCGAACATCTTTTTGCCCATTCTTTCGACATCCAACACCGACATCCGTAAAAATGCAAATGGAACATCCAAGGCTCGATCATGAAGACCACATCTTCGGATATCCACATTGCACTAACACTCTTCTTCAACCACCTTCAAGATCCAATGTGAAGCCCAAACACTAACAAGAAAAATGACATAGAAAATCAAGCTCTAAGGAAAATCCTTATCACTTGAAATAACAATGCCACTTGCACTAACACAAATGCTAGCGATGTCAATGCATCAACTACACATTGTCTCCATCCAACAATCTACTCCAAGTGTTAACGGATCAACCAATGAGCTATAGCAAATGAATGCTACAACCTTTTTCCAACACCCAATGGGCAAACTCAAGGAACTAAGGAACCAACTTAAGCTTAACATAATGGACCACCATTGAGAATCCAGTCAAAGCTACTACAATGCTACTTCGTGTAAGTAGACTAGCTTCACCATCAACCACTTTGGGGTTGATCATCATTTAACCAGGCAACTTCGTAAACACATTGTTCATTATCACATGGATATGATATAGAAATCACAATGACTTGATCATCAATTGAGCAACACCACGAGCAATGCCAATGTCATTACTTCAAAGGTTTATGTGAGTATCAAGTGTCAACTCAATTCGACAAAATGCAACATAAATGCCACACTCCATCGATAAGGATTTATAACACTCAAAATCACTAACTTTTGTTCACAACACGGACAAGCTCATGCCACTCTCTTTTCGACCAAACTCAAAACTTAATCCAACACCAAACTACTCAAGGAGCAATAGCAAGGTTCCCCGGAAAAGAATTGAGCATTGCAACCCAAGTCTTCCAATAGCGAGTCTAGACAAAATGGTATAGTGTTTCACCACTATCCATCCCATAACTCACCATTTGTAAGACCATCATCTCCAAGATGCATCAAGGTAGGGAATCTTGATTGCATAATATGAACACGAGCAATGAGTCAACACCTCGTTGCAAATCATTTTTCTAAGAAGAGAAAATGATTTACGTATTTGATCCTTCGTCCCCGACGACTCTCTTTTCGTTCTCATCTTTGACCAAACCTCAAGCTTGCTTTCGCACTGCCTTCAGTCCAATCCAAGAAAAGTTTATGAGAGAGCATGGCAATGATTACCTGAATCAATAGACTAATCACTACAGTCTTGTTTGATCCACTTGTAATCATGCCTAGGAAGGATCCACTAGTGCTGTGCTAAACAGCTACGGACCAGCCTGTTTGCCACTCATAGCAAACTCAGGGAAAGTTTGCTTTCACCCATGGTACATGGAACAACTCACGGAACCATTGGAACAACCCATGGAACGACCGATAGGCTAACATTAATCCTGCCAACTCAAAGTGTAACCTTGAGTTGCTAATGTGCCTCACTCACGAGCCCAAGCGCAAACTCGTGCAAATTGGAACAACTTATTCCCTCTTATGAGCCCAAGCTCAAGCTCACAAAATATGGTACAACAAGGTAACCGAATCCATACCCAAGGAACGAACGCGAAGTCTTTGCACCCAAACGTGTACCCACTCGGATCATCGTTTTCATCTCTGCGTATGCAACGAGACTAGTTGCCCAATCTCATTGAATAGTACTCGCTGAGACGTATCCTCTGATACCAAATGTAGCGCACGTGGTTTTGACCCTTTATCCTATGGTGATTTACCATAGGATAACACCACGAAGCGGAACCTAACCCTCTTTGTGCCACGTGACAGATGCCACGTGTCACATGCCACGTGTCCATGCCACGTGTCCACAGGACCCGAGGTTCAGGGCCTTGGGCCACTGAACGAAGGAACGGTGCCAAACTCCCAAGTATGGAGCCGAGGAGTGACAGAACCGAACCACGGAGCAACTCCCGAGCATGAAGCCCAAGGAGCGAAGGGACAGGAGCCCGGAGCGACTTGGAACAGTCCTAGAGTAACCAGCATCCCAATGCCAGGACCAGCACGCAAAACAAAACCAAACGGAGTCTGGCGCTATTTCAGCATACCGGTGGCCTAACGTGAGGATATGGGTACTCCACCAACTAGCATGGAATGGAACTTGGGCTTAGACCCAAGCCGGACGCAGAACAAGGACAGGCACGCAAGCGGGAGCTAGACTATGCCTCAGGTTGGTCGGCCATGCCCGACCTACCCACTATCCCTACTATACATTTGGAACCCCCCACAGCCCCCCCCCCCTTGAGGAACACACGCTTTGGGCTTTCACCCCAAGCCTCCCTTAGTATCAGGAGTTAGTCTCTAGGACAAGCTCGAAACTTACTAAATATGGAATGTCCCTAGATTGCGAATTTGGACATGGGACGAACACCATTGTGTTCAGGACGATCTCTACATTCCGTAGATATGCCAAATGAGCAAATCTGGACGCTTTCCATAAATAGCATTTGGGACCGAAACGAGACCAACACAAAGGGCATGATAGCGAGGGTGTTTGGCAAACACGGTAAGCTATCATCTAGCAATATTGAGGGACCAATCTCAATATCGCGGGGGTTCTTGATACTAGCAAGTGCAAGCCAATGACTCAAGTTTCTCAAACCAGGCCGAGTATGCTCAGCAAGAAACACATAGGGTTCCTACCTTATGTTTATCCAATCTAAGTTCATGGTCATTGACCAGTTTCTCAACTAGCTCAAGTGGGAAACTGATAATGGGTCCAGTAATACCGACCTCCTGCCATCGTGGCAGTAAGGTAAGAGTGTCCGTAAGGACTGGTCGACAGGTAACTTTCGATACCCGAAGTCACATGCGCGACAGAGACGATCCATAGAGGTTCAAATATAGAGCGAAAGGGCCTATAAATAAGAGTGCACCTTTTTTTTCCAATTGGTTAAGAGTTTTAGGATATTTGGAGTTAAGTGTCCTTGGGTTTGAATAGTACTGGGTTGGGTGACCTTTTGGGAAGTCCAAACTCATGAGTTTACAAAAGCCCTTTATTGAAATTCTTATCAAAATGATTAATATTTCTTATAGTTCTAAGAAAATGACAAAGAGGAGGCATAATTTAAAGTTTTCAAGTAGGCTTTTGCATCTAGCAATCATTAACGATGATTGACTATCATCTAGGATAGTTGATTATCCTTGTCAAAGATTTTCACTGGAGTTATTCACATATCATGGTCTTATGTTAATCCAATGAAACATTGTTTGCAAGGATATAGAGAGAAAAGCTAGAGGCCCCAACCCTCATGAGCAAAAAAACCAAACCTATCAGTAAGGTTTAAATAGACTATTATAAAAAGGTAGTTAACCCAAAGTTATATTTGCAACACTCTCCCCTCCTTAGGGAAGATTGACATCCTCATCGATGTATACTCCAGTCTAGATCACTGGCAAGGAAACAACTCTAGAAATAGCTATTTTATCCTCACTCATCCCCCAAAGTTTTAAAGATCCACGGTGAAAGTATATCTAAATCTCATCCTATGATCATATATGTTACACTCACCTTCCTCTCTAAAGATATCAACGTCCTTTTTGACTATTTACTAATAACCCCTACTGAGCTAAGAGGAACCAATACCTTCATTTCCACACTAAATTTACTAATCCTTCTATTATATAGATTAGCCATTCCATATAAGGTAACTAATCATCCACCTATACCATATTCACACGGTGGATACTTTCATCCATGAATGCTCCACAAAAGAAAGGATATATGCATGGTGGCCTAATATATATGATCTCAAATTTAGGGGTAGGAATATACTTTGCTCAAGGGTATATTATATTTTTAAGTAGCCACTAATCAATACCACATACCATATATAATGCACCCTATCTCTCTCCTCTTAAACTAATTGGAAAAGGGGCAATTGCTAAATGAGAGAGCCTTTAATGGCTATTTTATCCCCACTTATCCCCTAAAGTTCTAAAAATCTATGGTGATAGTATATATAAATCTCATCCTATGATTACATGTATGTATAAATGATAATTTAAAATTCTAGAAGTTCTTCTATTCATAAGCTATAATTATGAATATACTAGAGTACTTGCTATTGACACCTTGGTATAGCACACACAACACATCAATTAGTATTGTGGGTAGGACTAGGGATGCTGAGATTGCATGATTACCACTTCAAGCTTCTTTCTATGCTTGATTGAGAGAGGAAGTGGAGCTCAACAAGAGCATTTGATGGTGAGGCAACTTTGGCTTGTTTTTAATATAGGACAATCTTTTTGATGAGTGAGTAAGAAGAGAAGGGCAAGAAGAATTCATCCCTATATGTTCATACATATGAATACAAAAGTAATGAAAAATATTCTATAGTATCTTTTATTTATTCTTAACTTTATAAAAGACCTTGACATAAAGTCATGCATGTTGGTTTGCTGACTTTCTTCACTTCAAACCAAGTGACTTTGATTTTGTATCTAAATCATAGTTTCAGAACCTTGGTCCTAGTTTTTATTACCTATCAGGAATGTGATAACCATTATCACTATTGATAAAATTGCTCTTAGTATGTCCAAAATAATAGTTTAGAGTAACAAAAATGAAGAAATGAACAATATGGCAAAAGGCACTAATAAATCTACTTTATAAAACTTTCTATGGTATTTGTAATTTATATATTAATTCATATGAAAAATTCTATTTCACAATCCTCCCATATAAGAAGAGCAAGGCATATTCTTGTGGTGAATCCCTACTAGGAGTTTATTTGTGAATCCCCACTAGGAGCTTATGGGAGTTTATGGGAGTTGTTTAAAATTCTAGAAGTTTGTCTATTCATAAGCTATGATTGTGAAGTCTCATTTTCAAGACTAATATTTCAAGAATTTGGAGTATTGGAATGACTAGTAATAAATAAAAAATAAAAAATAAACTTCATTCTCAAAACTAAAACTTAGTATATAAACTACTAAGAAAAATTATAGTCATTATATTTTTTTTTCCTTAAGCTTCTTGGAAAGTTGGAATCTTCAATATAGGAATGGCTTCAAAGAAAATCATTCCCCATCTTAAAAATTATAGTTATCCCCACTCCAAATATCCCTTTTTTGGTCCCTATTAAGTCCCTTTCTATCCATGACAATGCTCACTAATACCACCACTACGTCAAGGCCTAAAGGCTCGATCACTAAGTCCTATTGGCTTTACGAGTTCCTCACCATAATACAAGAGGATTGTTTTTTTCTTTTTCACAATCCAAGGCTTTGGACGACATTTTGAAACATTGTGGCCCTATATGAGTGTAGTGCACCCCCTCTTAAGCCAATTGGAAAAGGTGTAATTACTTGATGAAAAAGCTTTTAATAGTTATTTTATCCCTATTTATCCCCCAAAGTTTTAAAGATCTATGGTGATAGTATATCTAAATCTCATTTTATAATCATATGTGCTACACTCACCCCCCCTTTAGAAATGTCAAAGTCTTTATTGACTACTGATTAACAACTATTATTAAGTCAAGAGGACCTAACACTTCTATTTCCGCACTAAATTTACCAATCATTTCATTATGTAAACTAGCTATTGTCTTTATTAATTACTGACTAACAACCATTATTGAACTAAGGGAAACTAACACTTTTATTTCTGCACTGAATTTACCAATTCTTACATTGTGTAGATTAGTTATTCCATGTGAGACAACTAATCATCCACTTGTACTGTAGTCTCGGGTGGATACCTTCATCCATAGGTGCTCTATAAGATGAAGGACGTACTCATGGATGCTTAATACATATGATTTCAAATTTAGGGGTAAGAATATACTTTACTCAAGGGTATATATTTTAAGTAGCCATTAATCAATGGCAATTGAACCTATGTCATTTATTTTGATATCACATATAGCATATGAATTATGGGATAGAACCCAAATGGCAAAGTTAGGCTATGAACACTAATGTGTTGGATTTTAATGGATTGTGGGAAGGCAATGTGTTTCCAATGATGGATTCTCAATTGCTTTGATTTGGCGAAGGTGGAAACTCTAAGGGAGGGAGCAGTAGCCAAATGATAGAGCTGTGGACAGCCCTAACATAAATTATGATAACTGGAACTTAATGCCAAAGGTGGCACAAAATAGAAAAGAGGATGATGGTGCCCTCGAGTAGAGAACTTCCTAGGATGGGGAAGTGGAGTTGCACAAAATGTGCAATGCAAAATGTCAGAGACACCCAAGAAATTGACTCCGCGAAGTCAAAATTAAAAGTTCCAAAATGCAAAGGTTATATCAATAGGAACTAAAACTACTCGAGAATGAGTAGTGGAATTGAGATAGAGAAGGTGTCTTTAATAGGTTTAGAGAGAACTAAACTAATACAAGGAAAGAACCACCACAAATGGTCAAATGAGTCTTTAAGTTAGAGAGTTTATGCTCCTTAGAGGATGGACAAGACATGGTGAGCCTTCGATGTCAAACTATTGACGAATATTGGCTAGATGCCAAAGATGGAAAGGGTAATACATACTAGTATTACTTTATAGAATAGTTTATCGTTTGATAAGGATATTGAACTTCGTCTATAGGTGGTGGGGTTGTGAGATACAAATCCCTAAGCCCCAAAGTGGAGCCGAAAGGGCACCATGTGGTGGTGGCCAAAGCAAAAGCCAAACGAGCGTAACACGTTTGGACTAAAAACTCTGACTTGAAGGTCAATAGCGGGAGTGGAACTCCCAACGAAGTGCTTGAGGAACAAGCATGAAGCGAACAATAAGTAAATCTCTAAAAAAGGGACACAAGAGGACCAACGCATGATATATGAAAGTGTCCAAGAAGGAGTTCAAAATAGAGTCTGAGAAAGAGTCCAAGGTGGACCCAAGATGAAGTCCGAGATGGACCCGAGATAGAGTCCAAAATGGAATCCAAGATGGACCTGAGATGGAGTCCAAGATGGAGTTTAGGATGGGCCTGAGATGGAGTCCAAGATGGACCCAAGATGGAGTCTGAGACCGAGACCGAGTCCAAGTCTGCGTCTGAATTCAAGTCTGAGTTCGAATCCAACTCTGAGTCCAAATACTAATACAGGTTGTTGGGTGAAAGCCCAAAGCGATCGTCCTCTAGAAGGGGGCTGCAAGGGGTTCTAAAAGTATACTAGGGAGAGTGTGGGGGTTAGGCCCCAATAGAGCTAATTTAGTCAGGAAAGGCTAGTGTGACCTAGGAAGGCTATGCCCATGTGTTGGGTGATGATATCTTTATTGAAGAGTCCAAAGGTAAAGTGAATACAAACAAACAAGCGGGGTAGCTTGGTGAAGTGTTAAAGAGTTGGATTTAGCTCCCCCGGGAAATCAAATGGTCAATGTTCCCAGTCCAAGCATGGGTGGCACTACCTACTTGGATATTTGGTGTGGCTCAACGAAATCTCGCTCTAGCCCCATGGCTAGAGCACCCAAAGGCAGAAGGTGGGGAAAGTAGGTTCACACAAGGCTACAGTGTTTCGAAATGTTATCCCAATGTCCCAGACTATGGAAAGAAACAGGAGCAATCCTCTGGTGTAGTGACCAAGGATACAGTCACATGTTGAGGAAGTCCTATTAAACATGGTCATGGACAAAAAGGGACTTAGTGAGGACTGAAAAAGGGATATTAGAGAAGGTTGTTCCCCATATTAGGATGGTTATTTGCCGTCTCTTAAGTATGCATATGTGTTAGGAGTGCAGAGCTCTATTAATGCTTCACTATATAAACTCCTATATGGTCATGATCTAATATTACCAACGGAGCTGGGTTTACCTTTGCGATTGCCATGAGTTTCTAATGCTAAGTCGTGGAATCAGTATTTGATGAGCGTTCTTCCACTTGTCTGAGCAGAGTCTACTGAACATTTAGGCTGCATACAAGTGGGACAACAATGGCATTACAACTCCCATCATTGTCCACCTATGGAGTACAAAGTGGATGACTTGGTGTTAGTCTATTTTCCCCATCTTACAATACGTGGTTTATGTAAGGGGCTTCTTGCTTAGTGGAAAGGACCATATCGAGTGTTGTGGCAAGTTGGACCACAAGTTTATGAGGTTTGGCATGACATCCAGCAAGCTAATCTTCTAGAAATTGTACATATGCAGCAGTTGAAACGCTTCATACAAAAAGGATCAAGAATAACTAATACCACCTATAGATCTGCTGATACCTCCTCCTGACGTTCCTTTAGATCCTAGCCCATCTACGAGAGAACCTTGATGGTCTTCCGTTATTCCAAGAGGGGATGATATGAGGTCCAAGTGTATGGCTACAATGCCATATATTAATACTAGCATAATGGGATTTTAGTAGCCATCAAATTAGTTTTTATCCAAACTATTCACTCCTGTATATAAGCTAGGGTTTTTGGGTTAATTATTGTACACATTTTCTATATTCCCTTTCCATATTCCATACACTCACAGTGAGAGTTCTAAATTTGGATTTAATATATTATACTTCACAATGAACTATTTGAATAATTCTATATTAAAACAATGAAAATACTATTAAAATATTAAAATAATAGAAAATAAAAATGATTTTATGTTATGGAATATCAATTAGGTTGCATGGCACTTTGAAATCTGACTTGGCTAAGGAAGTTATGAAATTTGGACCATGTGCATCAAACTTTATTGGCATACCAAATTTTGGTTTTAAATCAATTGGTGTTGATAATTTAGTAGAGCTGCAAATTAAGTATAGTATTGGATTGCTCTTAATGCTTGGTATGACTTCTATAGAGTATTCTGATTTAACTAGAGCTGAAAAAACAAATTTGAGAAAATCATTGATTTCAAAATGTTTAAACTATTAAAAAATTGCTATTGAGAGGAAGGGAGAGATTAAACTATTAATAAAATATTAAAAAATGGAAAAGAAAATATAAACTTATGTTAAACACTCTAATACAAAATTATCAAAACTCTATTTTTATAAAGGCTTTGATCCAACCTCTAGCTAATATAGAAATCTAATTTTAGTATAAATTCATGACTTAATCTAGAAACTTAATTTTAGTATAGATTCATAATAATCCCTTATATGTGTATAGTAATTTATGTCATGATGAATATACTTTCTTAGTAAATATAAAGATATCATAATATATTTATAAACTATAAATATAATATTAATCTAAATAACTAGCAACCAGTAGATGATAAAATATCTTTGAATGTCCAAGCTTATTCTAGCTAAAAATCATGCAAGAAATTCCTTTTTAAAAATTTGTTAATTAAAAAAAAATTGAATTTCTATTTACTAAGATTGATAACTGTATAAATTGGTATTTTATTTCTAGATATAAAAATGTATTGTGAAACTGTTCAAACTTTAGATATTATATCTTTAAACAGAAGATCATAACCTCAATCAAAAGTATTTTGAAAAGTCAATAAAAGACTCCTTCCATCTTAGGAAGTTTCCATCAACACGGCATTTTAGTCAATATGTTCACGGGTGGCTTCAAGAGCATAAAACCAACCCAAATTCATTCAAGTTCTCATAAACTTTAGCAGCCATGGCATTTGCAGCAATCATCATATCTTTTATACTTTGCATTGGATCTCCCTCCCCCACACTAGCAAACCCATCTAGCATCATAACCGAGTCTGTGTTTAGGCAGTTCTTCCCATCCAACGTTGCCAATCCTTTCTATACCTATAGTGATTTCATTGCTGCAGCAAATGGCTTTCCTGCTTTTGGAAGCACAGGGAGTCTTGATGTTCAAAGGAGGGAACTGGCTGCGTACTTTGCAAATGTGAAGCAGGAGACTGGAAGTAATTTTACATAGCAAAATCCATTTCTCACTAATGTCTTGAAGTTTTTCTACTTGATTGTAGCACTGCAATTCATTCGAGAGATCAACCAAAACAACGTCTATTGTGACACTAGAGGTGGAGTTTCATGTCCGGCAGGCGCTATGGCTTATTATGGAAGAGGTCCTCTGCAGCTCACTTGGTAAGTTAGAAATGAAAAACGTATGCAGTACAAATCCAAAATTTCATCTGCAGGAATTACAACTATGATGCCGCGGGAAGGGCTTTCAATATGAACCTTCTCCAGAACCCAGACCAAGTTGCTCAGAATGGCTTACTTGCATGGAGGGCATCAGTGTGGTTTTGGATGCAAAACTCGAATTGCCACACCGCAATAACACAGAATCAAGGATTTGGAGCTACAATTCGAGCCATCAATGGAGTGCGAGAGTGTGGCATGGGCAGTGAGACACAACCAGCACAAAACCGTATCAATTATTACAGGGACTTCTGCTCACAGTTGGGTGTTTCACCAGGTGAAAACCTTGGTTGTGCTTAAGCTAAAGATCCATAATATTTCGAAATAAGTAAGAAACTTCTTAGGGAGTTCATGGCAAGTCAATATGTTCACGGGTGGCACTAACGACTTTGATATAAAACCAGCGTAATTGATCCAAGTTCTCATAAACTTAGCAGCCATAGCTTTTATGTCTGGCGAGTTCAAGGCCCGGATGCACGACCGAGAAGTGTGGAAGTCATGGCCCATAAAGTAAACCTGTGCCGAGTTGCTGGTGGCTACTGCTCTCTCTGGCGCAGTCGCTGAGCACGCTAAAGACTTCCTGGTCGGGCTGTTCTTGATCACTGTCCGGAGACTGGACGCAGCCTGTTATGATGGACTTGAAGTCATAAATGTAAGCCTGGTATCTGCTCTGCCGCGGGGTTGCAACTTCTCGTCTCTATCACTATCCCTGTCTAAAAGCATCTTGGAAAGGTAACTCATGCAAACCAGGAGCTTGAAGCGGACGTGGTTCGATTCTTGGTTGGTGTTGCAAAAGGGCCTTCTGTAGAAGCTTCTCGTTGTCATGTCTTGACCTCAGAAGTTCAAAGCCTGAAGGAAAGAATTCACATACAAGTCAAAGAAGTGTTCTAAATACCTCTGCGCGTGCGTCTCGCCGAAGTATAGAAAAAGATTCAATCAAAAGAAGTTAATGTCCACAAGTGACACCACATGTGAGACCTTGCAAAGTTCCACTGGAAAATTAGCGTCCGAGAGAATAAGAAACCAGGCCACCTATTGCTCGGACAAGCGACCACTGGACCCTTGACTTCGGCCAGCTGCTCCTTCCGCAGCAGAAGATCGGGCATTCCAGCCGTCCACTTACTGTGGTCTTCTGCAAGAAGCTTACAAATCGCTGACAATAGACTCTAATTATTTGGCCTTCAAGCGAGTACTTTTCCCAGTTAACCCCGCTACCTGATGTCCCATGGTGCTCTTCCCATATACATCAAGCTCGAATAACCAGGTTCTGAGATCATCGCTGAAAGGCACGCTGAGCTTAAACCGCCACCAGCGCATTTGGCCATGGGACACTCGACTTGCCGGAAGAAACGATGCAGCACAGTACAGATTTTTCCACCTGTGCAGCCGAATATCGTGCTAAGAAAATGGATTGATCAATTCGAGTTTAGTCCTCATCCCAGTCTCGAGAGGAGATGTTGGATTATTTTCCGCTCTCCTCGTCCTTATCTTTTTCGTGAGCGTGTATGCTGGACACTGTTCTTCTTTTTCTTCCCACTTCGCAGGCACCATTGATCAGAATCAAAACAGAGCAAAATCCACACAGTGAGTCACAAGCTAAGCTCAGGCCTCCTTTTATAATTCCTGGGGAACATCGTAACACTCCTGCAGGAAAAAGATCACAGAAACAATAGAGGCTTGATCACTCACCTGATCCAGAGGCGGCGGAAAGTCCTTGAGTGACACATGGCGCTACCATTTCCCTATTTAGGACGAATCAAACTCTCACGGCTGTGACTTGTGGTTCAACTTGTTGAGCCTCACAGCTGTCAAATGGACAGCCTGTATATGAATGCCCTCCCAAATCAATCCTTACAACGTTTTCATGGAACAGTTCTTTGTCCACTTCTTGGTTCTTTCCTCGGAAGATAAATAGAATGTAACATCTGATCAAGTCTGGTTAACGTGTTCTCTGTTCCAGTAAAATGACCAAGTCAGATTTGTAGTACTACATAAACTCCAGCAACCTCCACATTTCCCCTCACTCAATTCTTCATCAATTAAGTAGCATCACAACACAAAATCTGTGTGAAGATACAACATGTCTTACAAGTTAGCCATTTGTCTAGTTGCCATTTGTGCCATTGCTTTCGTCCATGGATCAGATGAAGATGCCCTCCAGGATTTCTGTGTCCACGACGGAAACAGCAGCACCATCGTCAATGGATTCACTTGCAAGCCTGCTGCAGCAACTCTAGCCAGTGATTTCATGTTCCAGGGACTCAGGAACCCGGGAACACCAACAACAAGCTCGGATCCATAGTCACCAATGCAAATGTTGGCGTATTCCCGGGAATCAACACTCTTGGAGTCTCTTTTGCGAGGATTGATTATGCTCCATATGGTGTCAATCCCCCTCACGTCCACCCCCGAGGAACCGAGCTCCTCTTCCTCCAGCAAGGAACTCTCTATGTTGGATTCGTGAGCACCACCAACAACACACTCTTCGCTCAAACTTTGCATCCAGGGGATCTCTTTGTGTTTCCGCGTGGTCTCATTCACTTCCAGCTCAACGTTGGGAAGACACTGGCTGTTGCTCTTGCGGGATTCAACTCCCAGAATCCCAGTGTCACCCAGGTAGCCAAAGCTGTGTTTGCATCAAATCCTCCCATTTATGATGCTGTCACAATCCCAAGCTCATTCAGCAGCTTAGGGACCTCATCAAGCAAACTTAGTCAGTTTGTTCTTGCGTATAAATTTCAATAATACCTAATAAAATTTTTCTTAGTTTACTAGACACTTTATATCTCTCCCTTTAAATTAACTAAAAAATGGCCAATTGTTTGATAAAAGAGCTTTTAGTGGCTATTTAATCCCTATTTATTCATTAAAGTTCCAAAAATCCACAATGATAATACATTCAAATCTCATCTTATAATCATATGTGTTACAATGAGCCTCCATAGGTACTCCCCCCACTTTCTGCTTTTGGATGCTCTAGCCAGGTGGCTAAAACAAAATCTAATGAGCCATACTAGGTATCCAAGTACATAATGCCATTTACACTTGGATTAGGAGAATTGACCATTAGATCTTTTAAGGGAGTTAGAGCTTTTAAACACTTTATTAAGTTACTTCATTTATTTGTCTGTGTTCACTTTAGCCTGGATTCTTCAATAGTTATATCATCACCCATCATATGGGTATAACCTTTTTAGATCACACTAGCCTTTCTTGAACAAATTGGTTCCATTGGAATTCAACCCTTACATTCTCTTTACTATACTTTTAGAATCTTTCAAGGCCCCACCCTCCCCTTGGGGGACAATCACTTTGGGCCTTCACCTTTTGACTTGTATTAGTAATCAGACTTAAACTCAGATTTGGACTTGATCTTTGTCTCAGTTTCGGTCTCAGTCTCAATCTTAGCCTTGATCTCAGACCTAGTCTCGGTCTCCATCTTGTATTCCTTCTTGGACTCCATCTCGGACTCCATCTCAGACTTTATCTCAAACTCCATCTCGAACTCTATTTCGGACTTGGTTTTGACACTTCCAAGTGTTACGACATTTACCATGTGTCATGACACTTATCATGTGTTAGTCCTTTTTGTGTCCTTTTTTAGAGATTCATTCATCAATTGTTTCTTATTTCTCAAGCACTTCATTTGGAGTTCCACTCCTGTTCTTAACTTCCCAAGTCAGAGCTTTTGGTTTCAATGTTTTACACTTGTTAAACTTCCATTTTAATCACTACCATATAACATAGTTTCAGCTCTACTTTGGGGCTTAAGAATTTATGTCTTACAACTCCACCACCCATAGATGAAGTTCAATATCCTCATTGAACAATAAATCTTTTTATAAAATAACCCCATTATGGATTACCATTTTCATCTTTGACACTAAACTAATATTTGTCAAAGGTTTGCCACCAAAGGCTCACCATACCTTTCCCATCCTCTAAGAAGTATGGTTTCTTCATCTTAGAGACTCATAATATCACTTATGGTGGTTTTCTTCTTTTTTTTGTTTACCTCTCGCTAAACCCTTTAGAAACACCTTCTCTATCTCAATTTTACTATTTATTCCAAAGTAGTCTCAACCTCTATCAACATAACTATCATACTTTGGAACTTTCATATTGATTTCATGAGTCAATTTTCTCGGTATTTCTAACACCTTGTATTGCACATATTGCGCAAACTCCACTTTCATATCTTAAGAGGTCTTTTACTTAAAAGCACCATCATCCTCTCTTTTATTTTGTGCCACTATAGGTATTAATTTTCATTCATCCATAATTTGTATTACGGCTATCTATATTATTTGGCTACTTTGTTGTTCCATCTCTTAGAACTTTCATCTTCACCACATTAAAGCATTTGAAAAATTCCATCCTTAATAACATATTTCTTTTCTCACAATCCATTAGTATCCATTATATGGGTGTTCCTCACATAATTTATCATTTGGATTCCTTCCAATAATTTCTTTAACCCATTCTTGGTCACTAATCCTTTTCTTTTATCCTTTGATTATTACACTAAGTAATATAGGATCATTACCTCCATCCTTAAGGTATTTTTTTGGTTCCATAGTAAAGGCTTTATTTTACCAAATTTAGAGGGTGTTTATCTTTAATAAATCTCTTTATCATTTTCTACTAGAGGCTTTATCTATAGTGCAACCTTGTGACCTTCCCATAGGTCTTTCTTTAAAGACTAATTTATTGAACTTATAATACCATTGTAATATCATAATTCATTTCACCTATGTGTCTTTCCCATTTGGTCTCTTTGACTAAGTCACACTATTACTAATAGTTCAAATCAACACTCTAAACTAAAAACTTTATTCCTTGACCTAATAAGGAGTTTGTTTTTCTTTAGCCATAGGATTACTTAATGATCTCACATTGATACCTTAACGTATTTACCAATAGGTATTAAGTTTGCCAGACCTTTAAGTTGTTGATCATAATTCTAGAAGCATCCCTTACATTTGGCAATGCACCTAAGCTAACCCTTCTGGCTAGGGGTCCATAGCAACCGAGATTGAGTGTCTCTATCTCATTCACCACATCTTTAATGCCACTTGCAGTACAGTGTTTAAGTTAGATATGCCAAACTTTCATACTAAGTAATTTAATTGTGTATCGTAATTCTGGAGCATCCTGTAGCGTATGTGGTTTTCACCCTTTATCCTAATGTAATTTACCATAGAATAACTATGAAGTAGAATTTAAACCCTCCATATGCCATATGTCACATGCCATATGCCACGTGCCACATATACAAAAACAGTGGAGTAGAACTTTAGTTTTAAGGCCTTTGGCCATTGAACAAAGGAATAAAGCCAAACTCCCAAGCTTGTAATTAAGGAGTGAAGGAACTGGAGCATGGAATAACTCCTAAGCATTCAGCCCAATGAGTAAAGGGACAGGAGCACAGAGTGACTTGGAACAATCCTAGAGTTTCCAGCATCCTAATGCTAGGACCAATATGCAAAATGGAGCCAAACGGAGTCTAACATAATTTTAGTATACTGGTGGTCTAATGCAAAGATATGGATACTCCACCAGCTAGCATGGTGTGGAACTTAAACTTAGACCCAAGCAGTGTAAGCGACTAAATTTTCCATTCTACTTTAGTCACTTAAACCACAACTCCGACCACTTGGAGGAGTCTCTCTCACAACCTCCATAAGTCCTATTTCAGACTTGGGCTTGCTAACCCCAAGAATGACATCGTCGCCACTCAACCTTTGCACTTGGTCCAAATGCTCCATGTGTCCAATCCCATGACCGACACCCCAAGGTACCATCGACATATCAGCCTGTTACGCTAAAGATATGCCCCTTCACCTTAGTCACACCGGTGGTCTAACACCATCTACATCACAGTCCTGTCTCTCAAGAACTGGGCCATCTGTCCATGAGTGATCATTCCAGATCCACTCCTTAGCATCCTTAGGATGCCCACAGACATGGGAATTAGCCTTCCCCAATATCCCTTTTCCAGTCCTCATCAGGTCCCTTTTCGTCCATGGCCGTGTTCGCCAACACTACTACTGGATCAAGCCCGACCACTAAGTCCCATGGTCCTTTGGGACTTCCCCCTCACATGACCATATCCCTGGTCTCTACACTAGAGGACAGCTCCTCTTCCTTTTCACAGTCTAGGACTTTTGGGCAACATTTTGGAATACCGTGGCCTTATGCGAGCCTTGTAGGTACTCTCCTTGCCTTTCACCTTTGGGTGCTCTAGCCATGGGCTTAGAGTGAGGTTTCGTTGAGCCACGCTAGGTATCCAACTAGGTAGTGCCACCCACACTTGGACTGGGAGCCTTGACCAGTTGATCTCCCGAGGGAACTAGAAGCCAGCTCTTAGAACACTTCACCAAGCTACCCCGCTTGTCAGTCCATAT